>NC_064640.1:488706306-489009337 GCF_023864345.2 Schistocerca serialis cubense | reverse complement strand
GCCCGGTGACGCTGGTATCGCCTGAAACGGTTTATGTCGATAGAATGTCAGTGGTCATAATATTCTGACTGAGCAGTGTAGATTCCTGTACGATCAATCTGGAATTCGCCTATGAGTGAGTTCGGTGATATCCATGTCATCTGTTTTGCTGATTTCTTTTTGAAGTGTGTTGATGTGATTTTACGATTGAATATCTTGCACACTTAAACTAATCTTCGTTCATTCTGGTTGGTTCATTTATGTGCTGGGAATTTTACAAGCGATTATCTGTACTTTATTTCTTTGCCTAACTGTGTACTGAAATCGCCTAGTACGATTCTGACATGGTCTTCTAATGTTCCCATGATTTCTTCGCATTTTCGCAGTTAGATTTGTTTTCAACATTGATTGGCATTTGTGCATTGATTAGTGCGTATGTTTCATTTGCACAGCTCAGATTGATTGTCATTAATCTGTTGTTTACAAGATTCACATTTGTTATGGATGTGAGTATGTCTGTCTTGACTGCAAAAGCGACTCCAAAAAGTGTGCAAAGTGTGGTTTTCCTCAGAATTCGTTTGTCCGTTTTAACCTGGAAAAGTGTAGTTCCCAAAATCCATTTCATTTTCACCAATCACTTTTGTTTCTTGTAGTGTCATTATTTGTATTTTTGGTTCATTTAGGGTATCCCTAGTTAATTCATCTTTTCTTCTTATAACAGGTTCATTGAGCCGAAAAAGGTTTTGGGGTTCGGGCAAAGTTGGCTAGAGAACTCTGATTCCCTCTGTTCACGTGTGAGTCCAGGTTCCTGAAAATCCGATAGTCTCGTTGTACTGTTCTTAGCAGCAGTAAATTGATTACCTCCTGCAACGCCTCGTGGTAATTGATTGTCTCAAGTTTTATGCTGAAGCACAGTTTTTTTAGGATTGGATTCTTAATTCCGGGATAAATATTCCAGCTGTGCCTCTGGTGATAAGAAACTGACCACTTTGCTGCTTGCTACAAGTCAGACATAAAGTGGATTTCGCACGATAGCTCTCGCGCCTACTTTGTCTTCGTAGATGCATTCATTTCATTTGAACATCTCTCGTTGTAGGCTAGGTCGCTTCCAGCCTCATCTTTTAAGGCGGCAAGCTAAGCTTCCCTCTCTTGCATGGATCTCTAATTACTGAGTCACTACGCCACAACACGACCTAGTGCAGGGGGACTATATTACTGTTATTGTTAAAATTATTATTCATATTATTATTGCTATTGTTTTTGTTGTTGTTGTTGTTAGTGGCAGTGGTCAGACACCAAGCCTTGGAAGCCTGAGCTCTTCCAATATCTGTCAATTCAGAAGCAAAGAATCAAGCAATCAATTGATTTACAAACAATATGTGTGGTGCTTTGAGAGATGAAATTTTGAAAGCAACAGCGGATCTAGCGGGTAAAAAGACGAAGGCTAGTAGAAATGCTTAGGTAGAAGAAGAGATATTGAATTTAATAGATGAAAGGAGAAAATATAAAAATGCAGTAAATGAAGCAGGCGAAAAGTAATACATACGTCTCAAAAATGAGATCGACAGGAAGTGCAAAATGGCTAAGCAAAGATGGCTAGAGGACAAAAGTAAGGATGTAGAGGTATATATCACTAGGGGTCAGATAGATATTGTCTACAGGAAAATTAAAGAAACCTTTGGAGAAAAGAGAACCACCTGTATGTATATCAAGAGCACAGATAGAAAACCAGCCCCAAACAAACAAGGGAAACAGAAAGGAGGAAGGAGTCTATGGAGGGTCTATACAAGGGCAATGCACTTGAGGGCAATATTAGTTAAAATGGAAGAGGACGTAGATGAAGATGAAATGGGAGATATGATACTGCGTGAAGAATTTGATAGAATACTGAAAGACCAAAGTCGAAGAAATGCCCCAGGATTAGACAACATTGAATTAGAACTACTGATAGCCTTGCGAGAGCCAACCACGACAAAACTCTACCACCTGGTGAGCAAGATGTATGCGACAGGCAAAATATTATCACATTTCAAGAATATAATAATTCCAATCCCAAAGAAGTTAGGTGTCGAGAGGTGTGAAAATTACCGAACTATTAGTTTAATAAGTCATTGCTCGAAAATACTAACAAGAATTCTTTACAGACGAATAGAAAAACTGTCGGAAGCCGACCTATGGGAAGATCAATTTAGATGGTGTAGAAATGTTGGAACACGCGAGGCAATACTGACCCTATGACTTATCTTAGAAGATAGATTAAGGAAAGGCAAACCTACATTTCTTGCATTAGTAGACTTAGAGAAAGCTTTTGACGACGTTGACTGGAATACTCTCTTTCAAATTCTGAAGGTGTCAGGGGTAAAATACAGAGAGCGAGAGGCTATTTACAATTTGTACAGAAACCAGATGGCAGTTATAACAGTCGAGGGACATGAAAGGGAAGCAGTGGTTTGAAAGGGAGTGAGATAGGGTTGTAGCCTCTCCCCGATGTTATTCAATCTGTATATTGAGCAAGGAATAAAGGAAACAAAAGAAAAATTCTGAATTGGAATTAATATCCATGGAGAAGAAATAAAAACTTTGAGGTTTGATGATGACATTGTAATTCTATCAGAGACAGCAAAGGACCTGCGAGAGCAGTTGAACGAAATGGACAGTATCTTGAGGAGAATATAAGATGAACATCAACAAAAGCAAAACGAGGATAATGGAATGTGTGGTGTCACCGCCAGACACCACACTTGCTAGGTGGTAGCTTTTATATCGGCCGCGGTCCGGTAGTATACGTCGGACCCGCGTGTCGCCACTATCAGTGATTGCAGACCGAGCGCCGTCACACGGCAGGTCTAGAGAGACTTCCTAGCACTCGCCCCAGTTGTACAGCCGACTTTGCTAGGAAAGGTTCACTGACAAATACGCTCTCATTTGCCGAGACGATAGTTAGCATAGCCTTCAGCCACGTCATTTGCTACGACCTAGCAAGGCGCCATTACGAGTTAATATTGAAATTATAAAACATGTACCGTGAAGAGGGATGTACTCCAATTATGGATTAAAGTTAAGTATTCCAAGAGCTACGTTCTTTTCTTTATAGGATAATTACTTTACATTGTTCCAGACCTCGCGCCAGCCTGCGTGAGCTTAAGCGCGTGCCTTTCGGCTTCCTCTCATAGTGACTTGGCTGTCTTGCCAAGTCACAACAGAATGTAGTCAGATTAAATCAGGCGATGCTGAGAGAATTAGATTAGGAAACGAGACACTTAAAGTAGTAGATGGGTTTCGGTATGTGGGGAGCAAAGTTAGTGCTGATAATAGAAGTAGAGAGGACATAAAATGTAGACTGGCTATGGCAAGGAATGCGTTTCTGAAGAAGAGAAATTTGTTAACATCGAGCATAGATTTCAGTATCAGGAAGTCTTTTCTGAAAGTATTTGTATGGAGTATAGCCATTTATGGAAGTGAAATATGGACGATTAATAGTTTAAACAAGAAGAGAATAGAAGCTTTTGAAATGTGGTGCTACAGAAGAACGATGATAATTAGGTGGGTAGGCAACGAAACTAATAAGGAGGTACTGAATAGAACTGAGGAGAAGAGGAATTTGTGTCACAAACCAGACTAAAAGAAGGGGTAGGTTCATAGGACACGCTCTGAGGCATCGATGGAAAGTTGAAATGCAAAAATCGTATAGGGAGACCAAAAGATGAATACACTAAGCAGATTCAGAAGGATGTAGGTTGCAGTAGTTACTCGGAGATGAAGAAGCTTGCACAGGAAAGAGTAGCATGGAGAGCTGCATCAAACCAGTCTCTGGACTGAAGACCTCAACAACAACAAGTGTAGTGCATAAATTTTAACTTTGGCGATTTTAAATGAGAATTCAGGGACTGGGGGAAGCAGTTTTCGCTAGGGAGAGAAGTTGTGCGGAGAAAGCGTGTTTTGCAACAAATATCTACCTTCAATGTGAACAGTTAGCTTCCCTTTCTGAGAAGTAGTTGTACGTAGTACATGCGATGCACTGAGAATTGCTTCACCATTCTATAAAAAAATGTTAGTAGAAGTAAACAGTACCACTTGTGTCAGTGACTCATTACTTGGTGGTTTAGTGAAACAGGTGCAAAAACTAAATTTCATTTAACATTCATTTTAAAAATAAAAATGTCTGTAGGAAATTATTTTTAATTCTAAAATTCAGTTAAGCGCTAATCTTCCATCTACCATACAGTAAACAGAGTTAGATCTTTTTGCAGCTGACACTATTATTATAACTGAGTCAAACATAATATACAACAGCAGAAGAAATGGTAAATAATGTTCTTGAAAACATTATTGTGCAATTTTGCGCAAATGGAGTGTCTCATTTCATGCAGGACACAACATATTCAGTTCCATACGTCTAGAGATACTACAAAGTGATAAATGTAACACAAGGTGAGGAAATAACTAGGGAATGAACTTCAAAATTATTAGATTATCCATACAGATAAGAATTTAAATTGAAAAGAAACACGGTTCGCAGCTCGTGGTCGTGCGGTAGCGTTCTCGCTTCCCACGCCCAGGTTCCCGTGTTCGATTGCCGGCGGGGTCAGGGATTTTTTCTGCCTCGTGATGACTGGGTGTTGTGTGATGTCCTTAGGTTAGTTAGGTTTAAGTAGTTCTAAGTTCTAGGGGACTGATGACCATAGATGTTAAAACCCATAGTGCTCAGAGCCATTTGAATAAATTTTTTTTAAAAGAAACAAAATTTGGTCTCCTAAAACAACTCAGTTCAGCTAGATTTGTACTTCGAATCACTGCAAATCTTGGGGGAGACAAATCTGTAAGAAAACATATTTTACGTCTTATTATTCTATGACGTTGTATGGAATAATGCTCTGGGGAGGCTCAACATTGAGAAGGAAGATTTTCACTGCACAGAACAGTTTTTGGTGCTCTCAGACCATCATCTCGTCGAGATCTTTTAACAGCCATTCTTCAGACACAGCAGGACATATATCGTGTGAGCTGTTGTTTTACTACATTTTGACGGTGATCGTAGTTAGTCTGACTCGAAGTTCTATATTCTTCTCCAAAACACACCATAATCAGAATACAAAAGAATGCGGGCTATAAATCGTTTGTTACATAACTCAGAAATCTTCAGACATACTTTTTAAATTAGTAAGCAAACTTTAATATTTAGCACAAAACTTCAATGATTAATTAATTGTTTTTATTTACTTTTTCACGAGAAAGCTACTGAATGAGTCTTTACCTGTAATGTTTTGTATGCACTCAACTGTGAGAACTAATTAACCAGAAAATCAATCCATCCACTTAACGACTACTAAAATATTCCATATGTGGTAGTTTTGATAGAAGTATATCACCCACAGATGATGAAGAGATTGAAGAAGTGTACGAGGAGAGAAAAGAAATTATTCAGATGGTTAAGGGAGCCGAAAATTTAATGTTCATGGGAGACTGAAATTTCATAGCAGGAAATGGAAGAGAAGGAAAAATAATAGGTGAATATGGACTGGGAAGAAAGGAATGAAAGAGGGAGCCCACTGCTAGAATTTTGCACAGAACGTAATTTAGTCACAGCTAACACTTGATTTAAGAATCAGAATACAAGGTTTTATACGTGGAAGAGACCTGGAGATAACGGAAGGTTTCAGACTGATTATGTAATGGTAAGACAGAGATTTTGGAACCAGATTTTAAATCTTAAGACATTTCCAGGGGCAGATGTGCATTCTGACCACAATTTTTTGGTTATGAACCGCAGACTAAAACTGAAGGAATTTAAGGTGATGGGACCTGGATTAACTGAAAGAACCACAGGTTGTAGAGAGTTTCAGAGGGATCATTACGGAACGATTGACAGTTACAGGGGAGAGAAATACAGTAGGAGAAAGCTGGGTAGCTTTGAGAGATGAAATAGTGAAGGCAACAGAAGCTCAAGTATGTAAAACCACGACGGATAGTAGAAATCCTTGGATAACGCAAGAGATACTGATTTTAATTAATGAGAGCAGAATATATAAAAATGCAGTAAATGAAGCAGCCGAAAGTGGAAACAAACGTCTAAAAATCCTGTTCACAGAACGTGCAAAATTGCTTAGCAGGAATGGCTAGAGGACAAAGGCAAGTATTCAGAAGCATATATCACTAGAGGAAAGATATATGCCGCCTACAGGAAAATTAAAGAAACCTTTGGAGAAAAGAGAACCACCTGTATGATACAAAGAGCTCTGATGGAAAACCAGTCCTCGCCAAAGAAGCGAAAGCAGAAAGGTGGAAGGACTAAAATGTTCAAATGTGTGTGAATTCCTAAGGGGCCTAACTGTTGAGGACATCGGTCCCTAGACTTACACACTACTTTAGCTTATGGTAAGAACAACACACACACCCATGCCCGAGGGAGGACTCGAACCTCCGGTGGGAGGGGCCGCGCAATCCCTGACATGGAGCCTCAAACAACGCGGCCAATGCGCGCGACTGAAAGGAGTATATAGACTATCTACACACCGTTAATGTACTTGAGGGTAGTATTCTGGGAATGGAAGAGGACGTAGATGAAGATGATATGGGAAATATGATACTGCGTGAACAATTTGATATAGCGCTGCAAATCTAAGACGAAATAAGGCTCCGGGTGAAGACAAAATTCCGTTAGAACTACTGATAGCCTTAGGAAAGACAGCCATGACAAAACTCTTCCATCTGGTAAGCAAGATGTATGAGACATGCGCAATACCCTCAGACTTCTAAATTTATGTAATAATTCCAATAGTAAAAAAACCGGTACTGATACGTGAGAAAGTTACCGAACTATCTGTTTAATAAGTCACGGCTGCAAAATACAAACACGAATTACTTACAGACGAATGGAAAACTGGTAGAAGCCGACCTCGGGGCAGATCAGTTTGGATTTCGGAGGAATGTAGGAACATTCGAGGCAATACTGACCCAATGACTTCTCATTGAAGATTGGTTAAGGAAAGACAAACCGACATTTATAGCATTTGTAGATTTGAAGAAAACTTTTCACAATGTTGACTGGAATACTCTCTTTCACATTCAAACGGCATCAGGGGTAAAATACAGAGAGTGAAAGACTATTTACAATTTGTAAAATAAACAGATGGCAGAGAAGAAATAAAAACTTCGATGTTTGCCGATTACATTGTTATTCTGTCAGAGACAACAATGGACTTGAAACGCCAGATGAACGGAATGGGCAATGTCTTGTAAGGAGAGTATAAGATGAACATCAACAATAACAAATCGAAGATAATGGAATGTAGTCGATTTAATCGTATGGTACTAACGGAATCAAATTAGGTAATGAGATACTTAAAGTAGTGAATGAGTTTTGCTATTTTGGAAGCAAAATAATGAATGATGCTCGAAGTAGGAAGGATATAAAATGTAGAATGGCAACGGCAAGAAAAGAGTTTCTGAAAAAGAGAAATTGATTAACATCTAGTATTGACCTAAGTGTCAGGAAGTCTTTTCTGAAGGAATTTGTATGGAGTGTAGTCGTGTATGGAAGTGAAACGTGGACAATAAACAATTTAGAGATGAAGAGAATAGAAGCTTTTGAAATGTGGTGCTGCAGAAGAATGCTGAAGATTAGATGGATGGATCGGTAATTAATGAGGAGGTACTGAACAAAATTGAATAGAAAAGAAATTTGTGGCACAACCTGACTAGAAGAAGGGGTCGATTGGTAGGACAAATTCTGAGGCATCGAGGGACCGCCAATTTAGTATAGGAAGGAAGCGTGGGTGTAAAAATCGTAGAGGGATACCAAGAGAGGAATACAGTAAGCAGATTGAGAAGGATGTAGGTTGCAGTTGTTACTCAGAGATGAAGAGTCTGGCACAGGATAGAGTAGCACGGAGAGCTGCATTGAACTAGTTTTCTGACTAAAAACAACAATAGCAACAAAATCTAAAGTAGTTTCAAATAATAAAAAGTTGGTAATAAGTCTTTTATGGAATTCAAAATTTTGCGGCGTTTAGCAACACACTGTCTGTAAAACTTAACTGAAATAAGTCGATAAATTGTTTTTCAAGAAAAAATTTGGCCTTTGTTTACAAAAAACTATTTACTCTACCTAAGTATGACGCAAATCTATCACAGGTAGTATGAAATAGATCAACAACAGTCCATAAGTTTACATAAACTAAACTGTACTGAGAAAAGATACACAAATACTGTCCATGTGATTTACATTGCTAATGAAAACAATACATTGCCTGGAGGCCAGTGTGAGTATTAGCGCTGCGTGAGCGTCATCGAGTATTACATCGTTTAGCCTCAGCATTTCCACATTTTTGACTCGCTTTTGCCTCCTTATCACAGAGGGATTTCCTTCCAACTTTTTGTATCCTAAAGTTACAATTCTATCTATTCTATACAAGCACCAATAAACCATAATTTTGATAGATTACATTACATGTATGGATATGGTTCATATTTGATACAAAATCTGAAATAAACATTAATAGTGCCATAGCATAAACAGATAAAATATTAGTAATGAAAGAATTAACATTATGAATGCAATAAAGTGTTTTAGCTACTGCTTCACAGTCTACATATCTTCCCTCTCGAAGTTTCTTGTAAATAACTCACAACAATTCAAAAGGCACAGCGATGTACTTAATGATAAAACTAGAAGAAAAACTTGCATTCACTGTTCCACATTATGTTTCACTTTAGCACGAAAAGAGGAACACAGTGCTTTCATTATATTTTTGATCACTGAACCATTGATACAAAATACCTAAACGTCAGAAAGTTAAATTTTAAAAGAAACTCAGAATGTTTCTTCTCAAATTCTTTCTATTTGGTAGAAGAATTTCTACTTACGTAATATGTAAAAGGTT
This sequence comes from Schistocerca serialis cubense, assembly GCF_023864345.2. Taxonomy (NCBI): domain Eukaryota; kingdom Metazoa; phylum Arthropoda; class Insecta; order Orthoptera; family Acrididae; genus Schistocerca; species Schistocerca serialis. Next base: position 489,000,476 of record NC_064640.1, on the reverse strand, counting down.
CTACGTAGAATGTGCTACTTTATATTTGTTTTACAACGAAACAAGGAAACAAACTTATAAACTGTCGACATGTAACTATATCTACAGATGAACATATAATATGAATGTGAAACTACTCGTTCCGCATCATTAACAATAATCATAATAATGATGCATGGAACATGAAACTAACTAACTACACTGCGCAAAGCAATTAAAGGGTTACTACGGGTTGGTAACTACGACCTTCCTTTGAATGGTAAAGAAGTATGACGTCTTCTGCGACGTCATCTTCGGGCTCGACGGTGCTTCAAGTAGCGAGGTACCTAAACATGCGGGAAAAACGCCAGCGCTCTGAAGTTCATGTGGGCTGTTAGGTGGGTTAATATTGTGAAATTGGAACCAAATTTCACCACATTTCTGCTCAACGCAACCGTGGACGTGTCACACGATTGGGAGGTCGTCATACCACCTGTCATCCACATTTCACGAGTTCCTTTAACGCCTCTGCACAGGAGGTCACAATTGTGACGCCCACCTTTGAAATCATGGGTTTTTCCGATGGATGGCCGATGGCAACATTTCAGACACACCACCGCTTAGTATCGACACATTACGCCTTAGGGGGTGTCATAAATGGGGTCAATGAAACCACCCCTTCCCCTGGGACGCTGATCCCCACAAATTTCGACGTAGAAAACGATAGTTGGCTGTGCGATGAGCTACAGGATTAGGGTCTTGATTACCTTTGACCCTGCGTACACTTCCCGGACGAGTCAACCATTTTATAATGACAAGATGGGCCTGTAACCCCACTGAAAGTAATCGCAACTCTTTGGAGCCTAGCGCGACTGAATGTTTGCTCCGGTGTACTACTAGGGACCATTGAAAACCATTCGACGAAATTTGAAGGCTATCCGAAGCAGAAAAGTGTGTTTATACTCTTGAAGTCCTCCTGTGGCGTGAGGGAGCGGATGCAATATTAACACATGCGTAAGTAAAACGGCGAAAGCTCCCTTAAAGACAACCCTCGATGCCACACGTGAACCTTCGTCGGGCACTTTTTTATAATTGGCTTTCAGGATTTGCTCATACAGCTATCTCAACAGCGGAATGTCGTATGGCAGTATGATAGTAAGAACAACACAACACCAAGCCCAGGAACGGAGAAAATCTCTGACCTGGCCGGGAATCGAACCTGGGCTCTCTCGTTTGGCAATCCGCTGTCGGACACTTCAAAAATATCTCTGTACGTAGGTAGCACGTTATTGATTTCTAATCGCCAGCGTCACAGACATCCATTTCAATACCCCTTCGATTTCTTATGTGGTCAGCAAGCACTAGTTTAGCGACGTAGTGAAACTCAGCTTAGTTGTGTAGAAATGGTTGCCTGTCGAATCGGTGCCTACGAATCTGTGGCTGGTTGTCTCTGTACACGTACATTTTTAAAGTGCTCAAGAAACCTGCGTGGGTGTCACCAAGGGCGTTGCCGAAGTGGAGGGGGGTTGAGTCTTAGAGGGATCATTGCCTTTTTATTCAGATACGTGTCAATGTCCCCGCCCCCTTCCCCCTCGTAATCGCGCCACAGGAGAGCACGAAACAGAAGGGCAGAAAAATCACAAACACCCTTTGCTGCCTCGGATTACGTTCAAGTATCGTCGAATGGTTTTCACAGTCCCTAGTGGTTGCATCTTATACACCAAAGCAAAAATTTGGTCGCGCTAGCCTCCAAAGAGCTATGAGATCATGTTAAAAGCGACTGCTGGCCCATGATGTCCTTATCAAACAATTGACTCATGCAGGGGTGTCAGCGGCGTGAGATAGTAAAGAACGTCGTCTTTATGCTCATCACACTGCGAACTACAGTTTTCAACCGCGAAGTGTGTGGGAATCAACGTCCGAGGAGAAGTGATAATTTTCACCCCTTATGCCACCATCTGAGGCCTGGTCGTATCTATACTGAGCGGAGTTATATCTGAAATTTTTTTTCGGGCACCCATAAAAAACAGTGTGATTGTAACACTAGTCTTTGAGGTTTTGAGCTCCATCGCAGAGGTGTCAAAAGGAGGGGTGAAATGTCGGTAAGAAGGGATGTGATGACCTTCCCATTGTGTAACACATCGCTGGTGACGTTAGACTGAATTTTGGTGAAATTGGGTCCCAATGTGACATCAGTGACCCACCTTACACCTTATAGTTATGATTTTTTTTTGTTCGACATGGTGTGGCGATTCCGAGGGTGACATCGCAGTGACTCACGTCTTATACCTGCACAATTACAGAGAAAGTTTGTACGGACCATTGAGCCCAACTTCAAATTTTTACGTCGCAATGGAACATTTACGGGGCTCCAAAAAGTGACGCTTTTTGTTTCGCAGTGTTACATAAAACTGAACGTAACGTCTGTCTCTTTGAGCAGTGATCGAGGTTTCCACTCAACGCATTTGTCACAGTTCTGAGGAAACGCAGGTACCTGCATGACTTCAGAAGCTGAGTCCCTCATGCATATGGTCCTAATACCGTGAGCGCAGTCAGATGACTCGTGCACGATTTTCTTTCAGGTGGCCCATAAAAATATCGCAGTAATTTAGCTGTGACGTCAGTGGTCGTGGTAGTCGATCTACTGAGAATACAGATAGTTCCATATTTTGTTTTGGTTCTAAAATGTGTTTATTGTTTTCATTCACGTTTTATTGTTGTCAAATATTTCCCTTGGTTCTACAGCTGGATATTTTTGAAATTCTGAAATTGTTATTGTCCACAATGAAAACGTTTCCCTTTGCTTACTTTGTCTGAAACAACTGCTATGAAAGACAAGCGATCTGCAAACACGCAGTAACTGTTCCAAGGAGAGTGGAAATAAGTTACTGATCGATAAATGGCAGACGTAATCGAAACAGTTCCCAGGAATAAACGGGGAGCTATTGACTGCTTTCGGTTGCTCACTGGCTGTCAATGGATGTGGACTTAATCATCTTATTATGTTTGACGCACACGTTTTGAAGTACGCCCATTTCACTGTTATGTGAGTGTATCCAGCAGTAATTCCAATTCCAACTCTTTTTATGAGTTGCACGTTACGAAAGGCGTTTTATTATACAGCGTTCCATGTTCCGTGAAGTCTGAATTCGATGTGAACTTCCTGACTGTATAATCCGGCTGGGCGGTAAGTCCGACCGAATAGCTCAATAACTAGTTTGGCTGTCGTCTAGGGGTAGCCACATTGGTCACATCTCCGTCGCATTGCTCGTTCGTTGCATTATTCAGATCCAGTTAATAAAGAGTAGAATCAGGACGAAAATGGCTTAAATTAACTTACTGTTACTATGATGAAATAAGTTTTTCCTAAAATTGTTTAGTAACGAAGTTTCCATGTCTGTAGTATGTCGACAGATAACTTCCCTCATTGGCTGTAATCTGCCCAACATTAAAGTTAAAAGCTGCATGACAGCAAACATAGAACCATAGTCATAAACATACCTAATATTACACAAAATATTCTAAGCCCATCAGATGATTTAAGTGTTCAGAGTTTTACTTTGTAAAACTCGTTGTAAAAATATTTCTAAGTTCGTTACACACTTGAAAAAATCACATTTCCAGTAGTGGCCTAGCCTAGGTTTCTTCGGTCTTTTCAAAACTGTAGTAACTATGCCGCTCGTTCATCTAAACTCATTTACGAACCAAACTTACTTACGAACTGTTAAAGAAGTAGACCACTCATCACCGTTCGTATCATTTGCCCTCGACTGAAAATGGTAACTTTTATTAATAGCGTGCTCTGTTGTTACTCTGAAGTGAGTTACTTTAGCAATAGAAAATTCGCTATATCTTCCTTAATATTTGTCTGATCTTCCTTCTAAATTCATCAATAAAAGCTCAGCAAAATACCATTTAACATCTAACAAGATAGCTTTTCTAGAATAATATTACCGGAGAAACATTAAAAGAAAATTTCGGCCAACGCAAATGTGGAGCACTCCACTATTAAAAACTGTATTGAAATCTGTTTCCAATCTGTGTTTCCTATACGAAATTCCACTATTTTTCCGTCTGCTTTCAATGGTATACTTCTTTGTCTGAATCACTTAGATTGGAAATTATTTAAATGTTGCCGTGCATACTAAACAATATTAAAATAACGTTCATTATTCCAGTTGTACTTGATGTAGTTCGTATTTCTACACAAGCGTATAATTACTTTCTATTAAAATCTGCCATGATAGTGTTTTCCTAGTCACATGAATTTTAAATACATCTGTAATCAAAATATATTTCCATTTCTAACTTGAATAGGGATATCTGATAAGACTACAAAACGTAGAAGCATTCTGTCATAACATAAAAGTTATATAACATCACCAAAAACGAGAAACAGACTTCATAGATGATCAGATATTGAAAACGCCTTTACGATCAACACAGTCAGAAATAGAACAAGACTTTAAGAATAAAAATAAAACTTATGCAAAAACATTTAAACAAAATGTGACAGGCTATTAGGCATGAAGTTTCTGTTCCAAACTTCGACATGGGGCTTTGACAATAAATAATAAATAAAATCGTAAACTTATAACAAATACCTTCAAAGACTTTTTAAACTACATATCACGCAAACGTAGACCCGCTTGCAGAAAATCTGAACCAAACCCTAAAGCATAATCGGCGACATTCAGTGAATAATACTTGATCTAGAAAATAACAGGTCTAAAAGCGAAGACCGTATAGTTGCCAAAAAGTGGAAAGTATGTGCGAAAAACTTTCCTCGGGGGCTTCATGCGGTTCTCACAGATAATTGACTGAAGAGGAAAGAAGCTGATTGGCAATGTCCTCCAATCTATCCTTTGCATACGGAAAGTTGTTAAACAGACATCAATAACTACAGATATATTTTCCTATTAACAGTTCTTACAAAATTCTGTCAAAGGTCGTACTTAGTAAACTTTAAGTACAAATAGACCACTTAATAGGTGTACATCAGGCAGCGTTCAGGAAAGAGAGGTCCTACAAGGAACAATTTCTCCATCTTAAAACCACCTTAAAAGTTCGCAAAGGCGGACAAGCAGTGATTACCCTTGCAGACTCCAAAAAAATATATAGTCTTCAGCATGTTATAAAATACATAGATAGAAGAACAGCACGGCCGCGGTGGTCTAGCGGTTCTAGGCGCTCGGTCCGGAACCGGGGGACTGCTACGGTCGCAGGTTCGAATCCTGCCTCGGGCATGGATGTGTGTGATGTCCTTAGGTTAGTTAGGTTTAAGTAGTTCTAAGTTCTAGGGGACTGATGACCACAGATATTAAGTCCCATAGTGCTCAGAGCCATTTGAACCATTTTTTAAAGAACAGCAGAAATGTCCAAACATAACACCACATCAAAATTTAAATTCTTAAACGAAAAGTTTGATTCTTTTGTAGGAAGAGGAGTCCAACAATGGTAGAGTATGTCCCCCTACTGTTGAATCGTCTACGGGAAGAACTAAATAGTACATGAGGGACAGAAGTTGAAGGAATAACTATTGACAAACCACTTGAAAATAAAATTCATTTGCAGGGTTCGGCCTTCGTAGATGTCCTTGCGGTTCTCTCAGCCAAAGTACCGGTTCACCCGCTAGGAAAAATGATAAAACTGAACTTAAAACTAAACTGCAAATTTCATCCGTAAAACAGTTCATGGAAAGAACTGTCCGGTAGATAAGCTGACATACTATACTAGCTTAGTTGGGAAAAAATTTTCAGGTACCGACACCTACATGCCGATATCTAATGGGAAAATCCAACCATGTGGATTAAAATTGTGAACCGTTGAAAGAATGCCTAAATTACAAAAGCTTACCGAAACATCTGGAACAGATCCAGCAGAAAACCAACACAAAAGTAATGCAGTTCAACACATTAATTACTAGGCAAGCATTACATGCATAGGAAACCTTAATAATTGGAGGCAGATAATTATTTCATGACGTAAAAGAGCAAGGAAGAAAAGTTATAAGCATAATGTTTGACCGAACCACCTTACGAGGAATTTGGGTAAAAGGGAAATATCTGGAATTAAAACAGCATACTGAGAAAATCGGACTTTCTCAGGAAGATACGATTAAAATTTTATGGTCACATTCTCAAAATGATTGATAGTGACAGACAGAAATTCTCCACCTTGTCATCTCAATAAAAATTAAGTACGATTTTCTGCTTGAAATTGGAAGAGATCTGGAGGGAATTGGAGTCACAGATAACATGGTGCAGGATAGAGGTACCTCCTGAACGTTTTTCCGAAAGCTGCTGCCAACACAACGTGAACTTTAGAACGGAAGAGACACTTTAGTGAAAATATGAAGACATTTTGCGAGAAAGCGGAAGTAAACTCATCACATACATAACTTCTATCACGCTCCTCAGTTGGGCGTAACGATTAGCAAGTAAATACAAAGAGATAGTTCCATAACGAGTTTCAGCTCTGCGGCGTGTGGGTTGATTTGTAACATCATGGGAGAGTAAAACAAGTTCGAGTCTGTCAGGCGCACAGTTTTAATCTGCCAGGAAGTTTCACAAAGGTGTACCCTAGCTGCCCAAATAGTTTCGACACCATATTAATAAAAAAAAAAGAAAAGTTAAGATGGCGGTTTTAATGACTCAGCTGTTCTGCATAACCCCCACCCCTTCCCCGTGCCACCAATAACACCATCACAACCAACATCACTACCACCAACACCACACCGCCGTCGCCTGGGTCCATACAACCATGCATAGCTGTTACAAAAGGAAAAAAGGTATTTCTTTGGAATGGTGTTCACATTGCGCATTACATTAGCCTGAATGTTGTTTACGTCGCAAAGCGCTGAACCTACTTATCAATTCGTACACTTCGTCATTCTGTGGCAGGTTCGTATTGATTTGACCAGGTCAAGTTATACGTGACGATATTTTCAGAAAAGAATTGTCCGTGTTTTGAATTTCAATCAAGTCGTGGCACACGTTCCCGCGACCTATTTTTCTGGCAATCAAGGTGTGCGACAAAAACTTTCTACATACTTTCTACTTCTTCAAAACATTCTGGAGAATGTCTAGAACACTTCATTTAGAGATACTGCTCGATTGTGACTTACGACACAACAAAATTGACACGCTACGGTGACATAACTGGGACGCGCCCGTACATTCATCTCAACAGTGGTATGACAATTACGACAATACGAACGTAAGAAGAGTGCAGTATCCAGTCCCCGAGTGGAGAAAATCTTCGACGTGTCTCCCTTCGCTTAGCAATGCACCGCGGAGCTATGGAGGCTGACTGGAGGTAAGTAGGTAAGGGGATTTAGCGACGTCGATCACCAAGGAACTGCTAGCGCTCGCGGCTGAGGCAACTGTGTCGGCCAATTCCGGCATTGCTTCCTCCGCCTGCGGCCCCATCGACCGCACCAGCTACGAAAACTTGGACGTGGAACATGAGACGTACAGAGATTCGGATTCGTCCAACAAGGCCGGTGTCGTTCCTGTCCGTACCATTACTCCAAAATACACTCCTGGAAATTGAAATAAGAACACCGTGAATTCATTGTCCCAGGAAGGGGAAACTTTATTGACACATTCCTGGGGTCAGATACATCACATGATCACACTGACAGAACCACAGGCACATAGACACAGGCAACAGAGCATGCACAATGTCGGCACTAGTACAGTGTATATCCACCTTTCGCAGCAATGCAGGCTGCTATTCTCCCATCGAGACGATCGTAGAGATGCTGGATGTAGTCCTGTGGAACGGCTTGCCATGCCATTTCCACCTGGCGCCTCAGTTGGACCAGCGTTCGTGCTGGACGTGCAGACCGCGTGAGACGACGCTTCATCCAGTCCCAAACATGCTCAATGGGGGACAGATCCGGAGATCTTGCTGGCCAGGGTAGTTGACTTACACCTTCTAGAGCACGTTGGGTGGCACGGGATACATGCGGACGTGCATTGTCCTGTTGGAACAGCAAGTTCCCTTGCCGGTCTAGGAATGGTAGAACGATGGGTTCGATGACGGTTTGGATGTACCGTGCACTATTCAGTGTCCCCTCGACGATCACCAGTGGTGTACGGCCAGTGTAGGAGATCGCTCCCCACACCATGATGCCGGGTGTTGGCCCTGTGTGCCTCGGTCGTATGCAGTCCTGATTGTGGCGCTCACCTGCACGGCGCCAAACACGCATACGACCATCATTGGCACCAAGGCAGAAGCGACTCTCATCGCTGAAGACGACACGTCTCCATTCGTCCCTCCATTCACGCCTGTCGCGACACCACTGGAGGCGGGCTGCACGATGTTGGGGCGTGAGCGGAAGACGGCCTAACGGTGTGCGAGACCGTAGCCCAGCTTCATGGAGACGGTTGCGAATGGTCCGCGCCGATACCCCAGGAGCAACAGTGTCCCTAATTTGCTGGGAAGTGGCGGTGCGTTCCCCTACGGCACTGTGTAGGATCCTACGGTCTTGGCGTGCATCCGTGCGTCGCTGCGGTCCGGTCCCAGGTCGACGGGCACGTGCACCTTCCGCCGACCACTGGCGTCAACATCGATGTACTGTGGAGACCTCACGCCCCACGTGTTGAGCAATTCGGCGGTACGTCCACCCGGCCTCCCGCATGCCCACTATACGCCCTCGCTCAAAGTCCGTCAACTGCACATACGGTTCACGTCCACGCTGTCGCGGCATGCTACCAGTGTTAAAGACTGCGATGGAGCTCCGTATGCCTCGGCAAACTGGCTGACACTGACGGCGGCGGTGCACAAATGCTGCGCAGCTAGCGCCATTCGACGGCCAACACCGCGGTTCCTGGTGTGTCCGCTGTGCCGTGCGTGTGATCATTGCTTGTACAGCCCTCTCGCAGTGTCCGGAGCAAGTATGGTGGGTCTGACACACCGGTGTCAATGTGTTCTTTTTTCCATTTCCAGGAGTGTATTTAACGAGGCATGGAACGTATATCGGAAAGAATGGTTAGACGCTATCGGAAGGCAAGTGTTCTTTGCAGTCGACAAAAATATTGTCTCCGTAGAAGCTGAAATCGAGTCTGTTTAGTCATTTGGGTGCGAAAAACCGACCTAGGTGAATTCTAGTTACTCATCTGATGGTTTTGCCGGCCACACAATTCTACCATAACAGCCGTAGAACCATTCGAAGAAAGTCAACACTCACCAGGGAACAGGGAAACTCTCTATCGCACCCCCCCCCCTCCCCTCATATCTAGTGGTAAAAGGGCCCAGCGGGCAGCCCATCAAAAACTGAACATGGGTCAAGCATGAAAACATGGGTGAGGTGTACTGGACTGTGAAAGAAAGCAATATAGAAACAGTGAACGGTCCAAGAAGAAGAAGAAGAAGAAGAAGAAGAAGGGAAATATGGAGCATCCCTACAAATAAGTGGCGCCATATTTCAGTGGTTGTAGTGTTGGACGGCCAAGCGAGCAGCCATGTGTTCAGACCTCCTTCGTAGCAATTTTTCTTCTTTTTTGCTGTTCGCTTTATTCAAATTTGTGTCTGTGTCGTGGTGTAACGCCCGTTTGCAACAGCGAGGTGTAAGGTAGGGACCTAAAATGATAGTAGCCGAAAGGAAGTGACTTTCGAATGGGAACAGCAAACGTTTGATGACAAGGCGGAAAGTCAACCGAATCCTCCACCAGCAACACGTCTGGTGTGTCACACACGGCATTAGTGACAGTGCGTGTGTCATATGATAAGCATCTTTTATCGAAGCACCTAATTTGTACGACTGCTGACAGACAGTTCTCTAAGGCAGTTCTGAACACATTTTCCGAAACTGTCTGTTGCAGTTAGTTCGAGAACCCACATTAAATGGAAACATTGTAGAGCTTGTAGCCAAAATCAGACCTGACATTATCGACGGTAATAAATCAATCAATAACGCTGGAGAGTATTGTTTGGAGAAAGAGCAGATAATCAATTGGTAGCATTCCATTTAGACAATGAATGGACATAATTTAATCCCAGTACAGGAATTATGGGGGATGTTTGAACTTATTACAAACCGTTCTCCGGAGGAGTGTGTGCGCCGTAAGTGGAATTAAGGTGGAAAAGACTCAGCATGGTTTAATAACATAATTCGGAAAACGCTAAAGAAGAAAAGGCTGTAGCACTCTCGGCTCAAAAGAGAACTCGCTAATGACGATCGACAAAATGTAGTAGAGATTGGTGCGTCTATAAAAAGATCGATGCACGAAGCATACAACTGCCACCGTCATACCTTAGCAAATGGTCTAGCTGAGGACCCAAGAAAATTTTGGTCCTTCGTAAAATCGCGAAGCGGGTGGAAGACTTCTATCCATTCACTCGTTGAGCCATCTGGTGTTGCAACAGGAGATTGCAAAAGGAAAGCTCAAGTTTTAAATTTTGATGATAAGAAATCGTTCACTCTGGACAATCGCACAACCACACTGTCTCCAGAATGAGATTTTCACTCTGCAGCGGAGTGTTCGCTGATATGAAACTTCCTGGCAGATTAAAACTGTGTGCCCGACCGAGACTCGAACTCGGGATCTTTGCTTTTCGCGGGCAAGTGCTCCGCTGCAGAGTGAAAATCTCATTCTGGAAACATCCCTCAGGCTGTGGCTAAGCCATGTCTCCGCAATATCCTTTCCTTCAGGAGTGCTAGTTCTGCAAGGTTCGCAGGAGAGCTTCTGTAAGGTTTGCAAGGTAGGAGACGAGATACTGGCAGAAGTAGATCTGTGAGACCGGGCGTGAGTCGTGCTTCGGTAGCTCAGATGGTAGAGCACTTGCCCGCGAAAGGCAAAGGTCCCGAGTTCGAGTCTCGGTCGGGCACACAGTTTTAATCTGCCAGGAAGTTTCATATCAGCGCACAATCCGCTGCAGAGTGAAAATCTCATTCTGGAAACATCCCCCAGGCTGTGGCTAAGCCATGTCTCCGCAATATCCTTTCTTTCAGGAGTGCTAGTTCTGCAAGGTTCGCAGGAGAGCTTCTGTAAGGTTTGGAAGGTAGGAGACGAGACACTGGCAGAAGTAGATCTGTGAGACCGGGCGTGAGTCGTGCTTCGGTAGCTCAGATGGTAGAGCACTTGCCCGCGAAAGGCAAAGGTCCCGAGTTCGAGTCTCGGTCGGGCACACAGTTTTAATCTGCCAGGAAGTTTCAACCACACTGTTGACTATCACAGAGAATCCCGTAAGGTGGATTTTGAAATAGGGATCTCTCCCGTTAAGAAGCAACTGGTAGAGTTCAAAGAAATAAGTCGCCATATCAGGATGGAATCGTAGTTCGGTTTATGAGAGTACTCTACAGGGTTGATCCCTTACTTAGCTTGCATTTACAGTGAATCTCTCGCCCAGAGAAAAGTCCCACGTGACAGTAAAAAAAGTCAGGTGACTCATGTATATAAGAATGGTGACAGAACGGACCCACCAAACTACAGACCCAAGTCTTTATAATCGGCATCATCGACATGCTGCAGATTCTTGAACATATTCTAAGACTGAATATAACAAATTTCTTTGAGGTACACAAGTTCAAGAACGGGCATGGATTTAGGAAGCATCACATGAGCGAAATTCAGCTTTTCCTTTTCTCACACGACAGACTACGGACTATGAATGAAGGGCAAAAGGTAAATTCCATACTCCTAGATTTCCGAAAACCTACTGACACGGTGCCCTACTACAAATTGTTAACGAAGGTACGAGCATACGGAACGGGTTCGCAGATATGTGAGTGGCTCGAAGAATTCTTAAGTAACGGAACTCAGTACGTTCTCCTCACTGGAGTGTGTTCATCCGAGACAAGGGTATGGCCAGGAGTGTCTCAGGGAATTTGATACGTTGGCTGGTTCGTTGGTTGGCTAATTTGTGGAGGAGACCATACAGCAAATTCATTGGTTCCATCGGATTAGGGAAGGATGGGGAAGGAAGTCGGCCGTATCCTATCAAGGGAACCATTCTGCCGTTTGCCTCAAGTGATTTCTGGAAATCACGGAAAATCTAAATCAGGATGGCCGGAAGCGGGTTTGAACCGTCGTTCTCCTGAATGCGGCCCCAGAGTGCTAACCACTGCGCCACCTAACTCAGTAAGTTTTATAGGACCGATGTTATTTTCTATATATGAAGAAATGATCTGGCGGACAGGGTGAGGAGCTATCTGCGGCTCTTGGCTGATGATGCCGTCGTGTGTGGGAAAGTGTCGTCTTTATGTGACTCAAGGAGGATGCAAGATGACTTAGGCGAAATTTCTAGTTGGTTCAATGAATGGTAGCTAGCCCTCGGTGTAGAAATATGTAAGTTAATGCAGATGAGTAGGAAAATGAAACCCGTAATGTTCGTATACAACATTAGCAGTGTGCTGCTCAACACAGTCAAGGCGGTTAAATATCGAAGCGTATCATTGCAAGATGATATGAAATCGAACGAGCACGTACTGTTTGTAGTAGGGAATGTAAATAGTCGACTTCAATTTATTAAGAGAATTTTAGGAACGTGAAATCATCTACAAAGGTGACCGCGTATAGAACACTACTGTGACCCATTCTTGAGTACTGATAAAGTGTTTGGGATCCCCACCAGGTCCGATAAAAGGAACATGTCGAAGCAATTCAGAAGCGTGTTGCTACATTTGCTAGATGCATCGGAAACTCAAATGAGAATCCCTAGATCGAAGAGGACGTTCTTTCTGCAAAACATTGTTGAGAAAGTTTACAGAACAGGCATTTTCAGCTGACTGCTGAACGATTCTACTGCCACCAACGTACATTTCGCGTAATAGCCCCAAGGACAAGATAACAGAAATTAAGCCTCGTAGAGAGGCATTTAAGATGTTGTATTTCCTTCGCTCCGTTTGCTAGTGGAATAGCAAAGGAAATTACTAGTAGATTTTAGTACCCTCCGTCGCACACCATTTGGCAGTTTGCGGAGTATGTATGAAGACGTAGAACTTCATACAGCAGATGAAATAAGGTGCTCTCCTACGATCTCTACAAGGACGTCTAGCTTCATCTGCCTCTGAAATCTGAAGCCCCCTATGAAGAAGAAAGCAAAGGCAACACGTGTCGTGCAAACCGCCGCTGTTTCTGCAAGGTCATTCAATATCGGGAAACGGAGCCAGCCAATGAAGCCACAGAAAAGCGACAGCAATAAAAACAGTGAATCCCGCCTACCGTCATACAGCAGGAAAAAAACTACGGAAAATTGTACGACTGGCGGAAGCAAAATTGAGCTTGCCCGTTCATCGCAATGTATAATAGCAGGGACAAAATAAAGCTGGTCGTGACAGATGAAACTGATTGTGTAACATCGATGGACATGATAGGTGCGACCGAGACACCATGCTGTAAATTTGTTATTAAACCTGTTATCAGACATACAGGACAGGACGAGGAATGAATAAAAAAAAGCAACATTCTATGAAATGAATTCTCGCACCACCGTCGTTGATCGCATGAAGAAGGGACACAGAAATTAATTCCAATGAGGGTAGTCGTCCTTCGAGACACCGAGGAGCACCACTATAGTTTCGAAGATAGCAACGGTCGAAAAGCTTTTCAGTTACCGCGGTCTGACACAATGTTATATATGTCAAGGCTTCTTCCATCTCACAAGACGTTGTACGAAGCCTCTAAGAGGTGTAAAATATGGCAGGGAACATTACAGCGGAGACTGTGAAGATGCCTAAGAGATATCCGTAATGTGCTCTCACTGATCACAACAGCGCCCAGCGAACTACAGTTTCTGTCAATGTATGAAGTCTGCAAGCAGGGGATAGCATGATCATCCGCCACTGGAAGAGAAGGAGAAAACACAGAGGAATGCACCGATATCAGTCTACGCCTAGGCGCACCAGCAGCAGCCAACATCCGATCTGGGGAAGTAGCCGCTCACGGAAAAACGCGCTACACGAATTAGATCTGATCTATCAACATTGGATGGGACAGAATAGTGCGAGCTACACCACCAGTAGCAAATACATTCACTGAAGGAGTGAAGGAAACTGCTAAAAAGTCAGCCTAAACCGCAAAAGTTATCACCAACCATGCATGGAGAAGACACTGTGGACTCTATGACTTCGCAAACTTTATGAAGTAAGTGGCAAACACACATGTAGAAGTGGACAAAACAGTTGCCAGCTTGGCTCAGATCATCACTGCTATCATTCAGTGAGGAAGAATAAGTACTGAGCACCAAGGTGACATCATTCTCGCCACTCATGAAAAGAATTAGAAGACTTATAGGAATCAGAAACGAGACGTGGAACGCCAATCGATTATCATGTGTTTCTTAAACCTCAGTAAAGCCTTTGACACTGTCGACTTCGACATTTTACTTGCCCTACTTAGCAGCCTAAATTTCTTGCCAAGTCCAGTGCAGTGGTTTTGCTCATACTTGACGTCTCGCCAGCAAAGTGTTATGGCTGGCACCACACAATCACAGTGGAGGCATGATCCTAAATGGTAGGTATATCACCTTCTCTCCCTCAGTAAAGAGTTTATGGGTAAAATAGATAAAATTCTAAATTTTGCTGAGCAAGTAACTGCAGTGTGCAAGAAGACATCATCTCTCCGTGCTCTACACAAAATATAACAAACTGTTACCTTTTGACATGAAAAAAACTTGTACAAACATTCATATTTCCAGTTATTGATCACAGCGATGTTATCCTGGAAGGTCTTTCTCAAGAAAGCTCAATGACGCCTGGAACTGGTTATCAATGCCTGTATACATTATATCTGTGATGTTCGTATCTTTTTCATAATCCGCCATCATACGCACAGCTACCCTGGAAAGAGCCTGCCTGATTGCTCTAATCAGATTAGGTTAAATAAATAAATATATCCACACGACAACAGGCAAAAGTTAGTAGAAATTCGTACTGAGTCTGTAAAGATTCTATGCGTGAAGTATATATCAACTACCACCGCTTTACCTTAGCAACAAGACATGCCAACCACACCAGAAAGTTCTCGCCCTACGTAAAATGAATAATCGGGTTAAAGGCATCTATCTAGTCACTCGTTGACAAGTTTCGTGTTGCCATTGAAGACAGCAGAAAGAAAGCTAAAGTTTTAAATTTCACGTTTAAGAAACGATTCAAGCGGGAGGATCGTCCAAAAATACCATCATCTGACCGTCGTACCCCTGTACGGAGGACTTAGGAATAGGCGTAGAGAAACAACTGAAACAGCTGAAAACAAATAAGCCGGCAGGGTCGGACGCAATCCCATCCCGTTTTTACAGCGAGTACTCTACTCCATTGGCCACTTAGCCACTTAGCTAGCATTTATTTCAAATCTCGAGCTCAGCGAAAAGTCCCAAGTGACTGGAAAAAAGCGCAGGCGACTAATGTCTAAAAGAAAGGTAAAAGAATGGGTCCGCAGAGTCACAGATCAGTATTCTTAACATCGATCTGCTGCGGAATTCTTGAATATATCTCAATTCGAATATGATAAATTTCCTTGAGACTGAAAAGCTTTGTCCACGAATCACAGAGGTATTAGAAAGCATCACTCGTGTGGAACTCAGCTTGCCATTTGCTCACATGATACACTACGAACAATGGATGAAGGGCAACAGGTGGATTCCAAATCCTAGATTTTAGGAAAGCATTTGACACCGTGCCCCATTGCAGGCTGTTAACGAAGGTACGAACATAAGTAATAGCTTCCCAGACATGTGAATGGCTCGAAGACCAAGTAAGTAACAAAATCTAGTACTTTGTCCTCGACGGCGAATATTCATCAGATACAAGGTCATAGTTAGGAGTGCCCCAGGGAAATGTGATAGGACCACGCTTATTCACTATACTAGCTGTGTACCTGGCGTTGCCTTGGTATTTAACTGTGGAATAACAAAACCTGCAAAAAAGGTCGACTGATTGTCGCGCTCTATAATTTATAAATCACATAACAGTTGCGGATTGCACCCACTTTCAGAATAGAAAGTAACCTGATGGAATTTCTTAAAGGTTCGAATATATCTGTTAAGTTTGTTGCACGCCACTAAACGCTCACACTCTCGATTATTTTGTCAATAAAGCCTGGATACTCTCGAGTGGTGGGCTACATGCCTTTTTCACCCCACCCCCTTGCCTTTCATAGGTATGTGATTGCTTCCAGACAGTAAGTGAGATGTGTACCAAGTACTGCGGTATAGGTGGAGACGCGGAACATACATAAATACATACAACGCAGATACATACATAAGTATATCCAATTTCATAATATGTACGGATATATACACTCCTGGAAATTGAAATAAGAACACCGTGAATTCATTGTCCCAGGAAGGGGAAACTTTATTGACACATTCCTGGGGTCAGATACATCACATGATCACACTGACAGAACCACAGGCACATAGACACAGGCAACAGAGCATGCACAATGTCGGCACTAGTACAGTGTATATCCACCTTTCGCAGCAATGCAGGCTGCTATTCTCCCATCGAGACGATCGTAGAGATGCTGGATGTAGTCCTGTGGAACGGCTTGCCATGCCATTTCCACCTGGCGCCTCAGTTGGACCAGCGTTCGTGCTGGACGTGCAGACCGCGTGAGACGACGCTTCATCCAGTCCCAAACATGCTCAATGGGGGACAGATCCGGAGATCTTGCTGGCCAGGGTAGTTGACTTACACCTTCTAGAGCACGTTGGGTGGCACGGGATACATGCGGACGTGCATTGTCCTGTTGGAACAGCAAGTTCCCTTGCCGGTCTAGGAATGGTAGAACGATGGGTTCGATGACGGTTTGGATGTACCGTGCACTATTCAGTGTCCCCTCGACGATCACCAGTGGTGTACGGCCAGTGTAGGAGATCGCTCCCCACACCATGATGCCGGGTGTTGGCCCTGTGTGCCTCGGTCGTATGCAGTCCTGATTGTGGCGCTCACCTGCACGGCGCCAAACACGCATACGACCATCATTGGCACCAAGGCAGAAGCGACTCTCATCGCTGAAGACGACACGTCTCCATTCGTCCCTCCATTCACGCCTGTCGCGACACCACTGGAGGCGGGCTGCACGATGTTGGGGCGTGAGCGGAAGACGGCCTAACGGTGTGCGGGACCGTAGCCCAGCTTCATGGAGACGGTTGCGAATGGTCCTCGCCGATACCCCAGGAGCAACAGTGTCCCTAATTTGCTGGAAAGTGGCGGTGCGGTCCCCTACGGCACTGCTTAGGATCCTACGGTCTTGGCGTGCATCCGTGCGTCGCTGCGGTCCGGTCCCAGGTCGACGGGCACGTGCACCTTCCGCCGACCACTGGCGACAACATCGATGTACTGTGGAGACCTCACGCCCCACGTGTTGAGCAATTCGGCGGTACGTCCACCCGGCCTCCCGTATGCCCACTATACGCCCTCGCACAAAGTCCGTCAACTGCACATACGGTTCACGTCCACGCTGTCGCGGCATGCTACCAGTGTTAAAGACTGCGATGGAGCTCCGTATGCCACGGCAAACTGGCTGACACTGACGGCGGCGGTGCACAAATGCTGCGCAGCTAGCGCCATTCGACGGCCAACACCGCAGTTCCTGGTGTGTCCGCCGTGCCGTGCGTGTGATCATTGCTTGTACAGCCCTCTCGCAGTGTCCGGAGCAAGTATGGTGGGTCTGACACACCGGTGTCAATGTGTTCTTTTTTCCATTTCCAGGAGTGTAAATAACCTGGCGCACAGTGTAAGTGGCTGTTTACTGATGATGTTGTTGGGTGTGGAGTCAGGTAGAAGCTGTCCCCTGCTACAGAAATGCAGAGTAGCTAGTTACGAATTTAGCTTTTTCCGTGATTTCTTAGAAATGCTAGGATCGATAGAATGTGTGTGTGCTGTGTGCAGACGCAGGAGGAACTAGCAGCAGTTTGCGAACAGCTGATGGCGCTTTTGGTTACGGTCAGCCATCTTCAGGCTGCTGCCTCGGGGTGTAGCGGTAGCGATGCATGAATTGCGTCGCATCGGACACCTCAGCTGCAGTTTGTTTCGCCCACGGGCTCTACTGTCGAGGGATCTTCCTGTGACCTTGACGCATGCGATACGCTCTCACAGCGGGATGAGTAGCGGCTGGTAAGTCGTTTGCGTCGCTCGAGACAGAGTGCCAATGTGGAGACTGCCCATCCCGCCTCGCCCATTCACCCTGTGAGTGGACAGGTGGCTAGCAGGGTGCAAGCAGGGACACGGGGGAGAGGTTTAATTGTTACCGGGAGCTCCAATACGAGACACGCTATGGAGCCCTTTAGGGAAACAGCGTTCAGGGCCTGTAGGAAAGCCAATGTGTGCTCGGTATGTCTGCCGAGGGGCCCCATCCGAGATGTGGAGGCGGCGTTGCCGGCTGCTATCGACCATACTGAGTGCAGTCGTCTGCAAGTTATGGCTCACTTCGTCACCAGTGACGCCTGTCAGTTGAGTTCTGTTGGCATCCTCAGTTCACAGAAACGGCTAGCCGAAGTGGTGAAGGCTGCTGGACTTGTATTCAGGGTGCAAGCATAACTCGCAATTTGCAGCATTGCTCCCAGCTTTGACTGGGATCCTTTGGTTTCGAGACAAGGTGAGGGTGACAGCCGAAGGCTTCGTCGACACTGTGACGGTCTTGAATGCAGATTTATGGACCTGAATTTTCGGGTGGAGAGTTGCTGGGCTCTCCTTGATAGGGCAGGGTTGCGCTATACAAAGGATGCAGCTACTAGGGTAGCAAAGTACTCGTGGTGTGCACATGGTTTTTTTAGATTATACGGTATTTTGAAGTACTCTGATGAACTCTTGCCAGTTGACTTGCAGATAACATCAGACCACGTTCTGAGTAAAGACACGTTGACCGAAAGCTGGCTGAAAGTAGAAGTAGAAAGCTATGAAATATTTAGCAAATCATGGAATATATATCAAAAAGTCAGATAAATTGCTATAGGCGAGAGAATGTTCATTCAAGTCGACAGAAATATTGCTTCTAATGAGGTCGGTTTTCAGTATTACTGTGAAGGTATCTGGAGGCGTGTAAGAGGTCTAGGTGAAATCAAATTAATTATTGGGTGTTTTTTACCGGCCACCTCATTCTGCCGTGACAGATTTAAAGTTATTCACAGGAAGTCTACGCTCAGTAACGTTGAAGTACCCAAATCATCCAATATTAGTTAGAAGCGAATTTAACCTACCAAGTACAGTCAGGGACGTCTATGGATTCATTGCAGGGGTACGGACAGACAATATTATGAAGTACTTTTGAACACATTTTCCGAAACTATCTTGCTTGAGCAGCTAGTTTCACAGCCCACACGCAATGGAAATAGTTGAGATCTTGTAGCTACGAACAAGTAATTATAGCGAGGATGACTAGCAAAATTAAAAAGTCAATCAAGAAGCCTGAGGCTGTATTTTTGTTAGAAAGAGAAGGCAAGCAGTTGCTAGCATCCCAATCAGATAATGAATGGACATCATTTAGTTGCACTATGATGCAAGCAGAATAATTATGGGCAAGTTTAAGCACATTGTAAATCGCGCCCTGGAGAAATGTGTGCCGAGTAAGTGAATTAAGGACGGAGAAATCCCACCATGGTTTAATACCAAAATTCTAAAAATGCTGAAGAAGCAAAGACTGTGGCAGTCTCGGTTCTAAAGAGAACGCGTAAATGACGACAGGCAAAAGTTCGTAGAATTTGGTTCGTCTGTAACGAGATAGCATACAATTACCATCGTCATACCTTAGGAAAGAACATAGCAGACAACCCGACAAAATTCTTGTCCTTCGTAAAATCGCTAAGCGGGTCGAAGGTATCTATCCATTTACTCGTCAACCCATCTGGTGAAGCAACAAGAGACTGCAAAAGGAAAGCTAAAGTTTTAGGTTTCGCGTTTAAGAAATCGTTCACGCTGGTTGATCGCAATACCTCAGAGACATCCGTTGTGAAGCAGTAACCTGTTTCAGACCTGCATATTTTTCTCCTCAACCCATACTTGATTTGTATCAGTGATTCTTCTTACTTTCTTTACTTTCGGATTCGATTTTTATCTCCTAAAATATCACTTGTAATGCCTGCTAATTACGCGAACGTTTGGCATAGCTTTTATCAATGTAAGATAACCCATCTCTCAGTACCTAATTTAATACTACATATTTATAGTGGCTATTCTCCGCAATGTATCTGCCTTTGAGCCTACAGGAACTCTCTTCACTTCGGAAGATGTACAGGCGAAGCTTTCGCATGCTGTTGAGAATCCATCCGTCGCTCAAAATACGGGTTTCGTTGTAGCAGACCACACAAACAGCAGACTCTGGACAATGGGACAGGGGGACGATCACAGGGAGCGTTCAATGCTTACGACAGCAGAACGAGAGGCAGGTAATAGTAGGGGTGAGAATTCTAATTGTTAGTGAATTTTCTGTTCAGTCTTCGGCTGTCCATTTGCCGATATTCCGCAGTGTTTGGTCTTCAGACGCGGTTCCACAAGATATAACGTCGCATGTGCGTTAGTAATATTTCCTAACTCTGCCTTATTCCGTGGGAAGCTCAATTCCAAAGTTGCAGAATATCATACAAGCGAGTCCGGCCATGGATAGAGGGTTACACTATGTTCTTGTTTCTGGAAACAAGAAGCTTATCAAGCTTATCGGTGGATACATTATTAGCCTGTTGGTAGGAAGTAGTCAGCTGACTTCAACTTCTCTCACTGGAGGAACACGTACACCCTTTCTGGGATTGGCTGGACATATTGTGCCGGGAACCCTTCCGAGGTCTGAAGGAAGGTGTCGAGAGTTAGAGGGTCGTTCCCGCTGGGAACTCTGGGTGTTGACGCAGCTCATGAGTCCGCGTCCATCCGCGTTTCCTTGACTTCGGCCTTCTACCGAATTTTTTAAATTTACTATTGAACTTAGAGATTTTTCCGAACCTACAATCGGCAATCATGAAGATGAGACGGTCCGTGGCTCGCAGTCACAGCATACCGCCCCACACCAGCCACATCTAGCAGCCACTGCAGTATGATGCACGGCGACCCGTCAGCAGACATCTCAATTGCAGCCACGGTTAAGATGGCAATTGCAGTGCGTTAACCAACTTCAGAAATCGCGACGGAGTAAGGGAAGAAAAGTTCATTTCCAACTTATGATCTTAGTTAGCTCTAAGCGTCTTACACACCTGTATGCATGTATTCTACAGGTTAATTTTTCTTTTGAAGGGGATATTTTGTGTCTTCCGGTAACCACTCACGTTTAGATTCGTTGTTAACTTGGTACACAGAAATTCACGCGACTTGAGATAACCGTTATAATCCCTTCATTATTTGTTAATCTTTTGTGCGCTTTGTTCTGATTCATAATTCTGTTTTATAATTTTTCATTATTATGAATTTTTATATCATGTTTTGAAGCCACAATTAGTGTCTTCATGTGTTTGGGGACCACTTCAATGGTCCAGCATCATGCTGGTGGCGACCGTAATACGCATTCCTTTTTATTATTGTTTTATTCTCTTAAAATGAAGTCATTATATAACCCTTGTTAAACTCACCTTGAAGTGAAATGCAGATCAGTAGGAAAACCAATAGCGTAATATTCGAATACAGCATTACTAGTGTGCTACTTGACACAGTTAGGTCGAAAAGCATTGAAGCGTAACGTGGCAAAGCGATAAGAAATGGAACGATCGGGTAAGGTTTGTGGTGAGGAAGGTGAATTCTTAACTTCGGTTTATTGGTAGAATTTGCCGTTCAAGTATAAAGGAAACCACCTATAGAACACTAGTGCGACCCATTCTTGTGTTTTCACTTTTAATAACTTTACTTATGTCTTGACCACTCTTTCATTTCTCATCAACCTTACGAGTTTCGACTTCCCGTCGTTTTCAAAGGCTGCAATATACAACACAAAACTGGTATCAGACGATATGAAAATATGATACATTTCACCATTGGTAAGAGACATATTACAACGACTAGAATATGGCTTCCTAGCTTAGCAACGCTATATCAGTCATAAACGAACATTAGATACATTGTATCACGTCAACATTCTCTAGCACGGTACAACTGCGAACTGCTACCAAATGCAAATTTTGCAAGCCAAGTGGACTACACCGCTAGGCGGTACTGGATACGTACTCCACGCTGCAGTTTGTTTCTGTTTACAACGATACTTCTCATCGTTACAATGTATTAAATGATTTCATCAGTCAACATGGATATCACAGTGTTTCACAAAAGATATTACTTTCCAGAACAATGTGTAACAGATGTTTTTTTATCTAATACATTGAAAGAACGCTCTGATTGGCGCTGGGCCTAACTGTCTGTTAAGAAACAAATCTTTGGTTTTATTTACAACTTACAGCACGTAAATTACTACCATTCGTAAAAGTCAATAAATATTTAATAAAAGTTAAAATAATATAGATTACTAGAGGGTTTTAAGGGAATTGACTAAAGTTGGCTCACTTAAGATACCGTACATAAGATCTTTTGTGAATAACAAACATTGTACATAACCATGACGTAGTTAGTTGTAATTTCAAGCCGGCCGAAGTGGCCGAGCGGTTCTACGCGCTACGGTCTGTAACCGTGCGACCGCTACGGTCGCAGGTTCGAATCCTGCCTCGGGCATGGCTGTGTATGATGTCCTTAGGTTAGTTAGGTTTAAGTAGTTCTAAGTTTTAGGGGACTGATTACCTTAGAAGTTAAGTCCCATAGTGATCAGAGCCATTTTAACCATTTGTCATTTCAATTCCCCTCAGGGTCGGGCTGGCAGCAGCATTGGCGGTACTCTCCAGCATAGAGATTTTACAATGGAACAGGAGGACATTTAACACAAAAAAAAGGAGAAACATGGTTGAACATAGATATACCGAAGAGGGAACATAATGGGAGAAAGTATGCAAAGAAAGCGTGACTATAAAATTGAGATAAAAAAGAGCTTTATTTTACTCGAAAACCACACATTGTGACAATTAAAAGACAGAGCCAGACACAAGTCAAAGTATGGCAGGAACAGGAAAAGTCTCATAACGATTAAAACATCCTCGTGATGGGCGGCGCAGCACTGAAAAACCATTGGCTTCAGAACTACGCATCAAAAATAGTTTTGTATCACCTCAGTTCCCAGAGTTCCGGAACCTGTACAGAAAATTGCAATAGAGATCAACATAAACATCATTTCCGCCCTTTTTATTGCTCATGAATACCACACATTACATGTTGTACCACCATACAGCGGAACATTCAGAGGTAGTGGTCCAGATTGCTGTACATACCACACACAGCAGTACCTCTAGTACCCAGTGGCACGTCCTCTTGCATTGATGCATACCTGTATTTGTCGTGGCATATTATCCTCAATTCATCAAGGCACTGTTGGTCCAGATTGTCTCACTCCTCAACGGCGATTCGGCGTAGATCCCTCAGAGTGGTTGGTGGGTCACATAGTTCACAAACAGCCCTTTTCAATCTATCCCAAACATTGTCGATAGGGTTCATGTCTGGAGAACATACTGGCCACTCTAGTCGAGCGATGTAGTTATCTTGAAGAAAGTAATTCACAAGATGTGCACGATGGGAGCGAGAATTGTCGTCCATGAAGTCGAATTCCTCACCAATATGCTACCGATAGCATTCACGCTTCGTACAGTCGTTACGGCGCCTTCCGTGACCACCAGCGGCATACGTCGGCTCCACATAATGCCACGCCGAAACAGCAGGGAACCATCACCTTGCTGCACTCGCTGGGCAGTGTGTCAAAGGTGTTCAGCCTGACCGGGTTGCCCCCGCAGACGTCTCCGACGATTGTCTGGATGAAGGCATATGCGACACTCATCGGTGAAGAGAACGTGATGCCTATCCTGAGCGGTCCATTCGGCATGTTGTTGGGCCCATCTGTACCGCGCTGCATGGTGTCGTGGTTGCAGAGATGGACGTCGCCATGGACGGTAGGAGTGAAGTTGCGCATCATGTGGATGCACGAAAAGCATTATTCAACACGGTGGCGTAGCTGTCAGGGTTTCTCCGAGTCACAATACGTAGATAGCGGTAATCCACTGCAGTAGCAGCCCTTGGGCGGCATGAGCGAGGCATGTCATCGACAGTTCCTGTCTCTCTGTATCTCCTCCATGTCCGAACAACATCGCTTTGGTTTACTCCGAGATACCTGGACACTTTCCTTGTTGAGAGCCCTTCCTGGCACAAAGTAACCGCAGTACTGACCGTCTAGGCATGGTTGAACTACACACAGCTCGGGCCGTGTACCTCCATCCTGGTGGAATGACTGGAACTGATCGACTGTTGGACCCCCTCTGTCTAATGGGCGCTGCTCATACATCGTTGTTTACAACATTGGGCGGGTTTAGTGACATACCTGAATAGTCAAAGGGACTGTGTCTGCGATACAATATCTACAGTCAACGTCTATCTTCAGGAGTTCATGGAACTGGGGTGATGCAAAAGCTTTTTTGATGTGTGTATATACAAGTCGAGCACACGATTAAAAATCACGCCACTTGAGGACACTTTAGAACTTCACAGAACAGAACCCTGATGCAGCAAACATGACGATGAATAAAATATGGGAGGATCTACCAGAGGTGGGAATATGTGAAAGAAATGAATAGGGAGGGATGGAAGGGGCGTTGCTAGAGGGGGGAGACAATGGGAATGGGGGATGGTGTGGGGTAGCAGAAGAAACAGCAGACTGACACGGTACACATGATGATGAATAAAGTCTTTGAGGATCTGCCAAGGGTGGTGATACAAGAAAGATGAGAATAGAGAGAAAGGGAAGGGGTGTTGCTAGAAGGGGGGGGGGAGAATGTGGATGGGGGATAGAGTGAAGGGTACATCAAAGGGGTCATGGAGGGAAAAGACGGAAGAGGAAAAAAAGCTCTCGATGGAATGTAGAGACTCGGAGAGGGGAGGGAGGAGAGACCACTCAGAGGGAAGGAGAGGATGGGAAATAGGGGTCTCCTGGGGAGGGGGGGGGATGAAACAAGACGGAGCTAGAGTTGGTAAGAAGGGTAGACATCATGGGGAAGTACATCCCTGGGAAGGGGAGGTGCTGGAAATTGCCCTGATGAAGGATATGGAGGTTGTGGAGGTGGAGAGAGGGTGGGATACAGCTACAGAGGTGCAGCAACAGGCAGGAGATGGAGAGGAAGGGGGACACCAAGGGGTGGGAGATCAAGCCTGAGGACAGTGTAAAGTATACAGATATGTTGGAGGAAAAGGAGGAGGTGGGGGAAGGGGATGAGTTCATAGAGGATCTGTTTAGGGATGGAAGGAGGATATGGACGGCAAAGCAGAGCATATGTCATTCAAGAATTTGGATGTGTTTATAAAAAGTGGGAGGGGGCGGAGATCCAGGCAATTCTGGCATAACAAAGGATATGCAGATTAGGGTTTTGTAGGTGTGGATGATGGTGGAAGGATGTAACCCCCATGTCCTATGGACAGGAGTTTCAGGAGGCTGAGGCGGGTACAGTCTGTCTGCTGGATGGTCGGGAGACGAGAGATCCAGGTGAGGTGATGGTCTAGGGTGAGGCGAAAGTACCTCCAGTTGGGGGTGAGCTGGATGGGATAACCATAAATGGTGAGGTTGAAGTCATTGAGGTGGAAGGAAGGGGTGGGGCGGCCTATGATGATTGTCTGGGTCTTGGAGAGGTTGATACGAAGGAACTACTGGTTGCACCAAGTGTTGATCTGGTCAATGTGGGTTTGAAGGGTTCGATGGGAACGTTTAAGTGTAGGACAGAGAGCCAGGAAGGCAGTGGCATCAGTATATTGGAGGAGGTGTACAGGTGGGTGTGGATTTGGTATGTCAGTGGTGTACATGACATAGAGGAGAGGGAAGAGGACAGAGCCTTAGGGTGCACTGGTGATGGGATAAAAGATATGGAAATTGGTATTGTGGATGGTGACACAGGAAGGATGGCGTGAGAGGAAGGAAGTGACGAGATGGAAAAAATTGAGAGGCAGCGAGTAAGTTTGGAGTTTAAAGAGGAGACCATGATGCCATACACAGTTGTAAAGCATTTTGGAGGCCCAGTGAAACAAAAATGGTGGAGCAACGGGAGTTAAATTGAATAGAGAGAAGATGGATCCTCTCCTGTCTTCTGCGGAGAAGGAGGGTCAGAAGCCACACTGGGTTAGGGGGAGGATGTGGTGTTGGTTAAGGTGGTGATGGATATGACAGGAGAGGATGTATTCAAAGACCTAATGGAAGATGGAGGTGAGGCAGACAGGACAACAGGAAGAGGTGGCAGAAGGGGGTTTGTTGGGTTTGACGAACAAGACAACACGGGAAGTCTTCCACAGGTCAGGGAAAAAGATGATGAAGAGGATGAGTTGTATAAAGTGGCAAACACAGTCAGAAAGGAGAAAGTGCATTCTTTGAGGTGGTGGTAGGTGACACAGTTGTGACCAGTGGCTGTGTTGCGTTTTCAGTGGAGGGTAAGTTTAATGTCTTGTGCTGTGATGGGAGTGTTGATGTTGGAGGGGGGTAACTGCCTCAAGTATTGCAGACCGAGTATCAGTGCGTTCCATGATGGTGGGTAAAAGGGAATAAACAAAGTACGAATCATCAGGGATGGAGAAGACCCTGGAAAGATGGGAAGCGAGGTGGTTTGCCTTACTGAGGTTTTCGAGAAAAGGATGCCCTTTATGGAGAAGGGGCAATGGGGTGCAGAATGTGAACCACTAAGGTGATGGAAGGCAGACCAGTACCTGAAAGATTTTATAGGGAGGGTGGCGTTGAGCAGTGGAGAGGACTGGCACCAATCCCAGCGTTTCTTCACTCTAATGAGGTTCCAAATGTGTCTCTGTAGTTGGCAGTGGCGGTGGAGAGTATCCCTGTCATGAGTGCCCAGGAAGAAGCGATTGAGGTGGCGGGATTCGCAGAGGAGGAGGACAGCCTGTGGGGGTGGATGGTTTTGGTAGGGACATGGGCCTCCACACCATCTGTAACAGTCTTCTGGAGGAAGGACGAGGCATGTGTGATGTCGTTGGGCATGGTGAGAGGCAAGAGCATGGCTTTCGATCTGAGTAGGGATGGATTCCCAGTTGGCATCCCAGTTAGCACGATGGTAGTCATGGGCTACCTTAGGAGGGGGTGGAGGGTGGGGAGCCAGAGGTGGGCAGTGGGCAGACGTGATGGTGAGAAGGACAGGAAGGTGGTCATTACCTGTGGGGTCAAGGACGTCTATGGCGATATGCCCAAGGAGGTTGGCAGAGGCAATGACAAAATTAGGAGTGGTGTTACTTTCAGAATGGGTGCACTGAGAAAGAGGAAAAAGGTCACCATGGATAGTGGGGAGGAACTGATGCCAACGCCAAAGAGCAGAAGGGAAGTGGCTGTAGATGTTGATGTTGGTGGCAATCACATAGAAAAAATGGTTCTTAGCACTATGGGACTTACTTCTGAGGTCATCAGTCCCCTAGAACTTAGAACTACTTAAACCTAACTAACCTAAGGACATCACACACATCCATGCCCGAGGCAGGATTCGAACCAGCAACCGTAGCAGTCGCGCAATTCCAGACTGAAGCGCCTAGAACCGCTCGGCCACTCTGGCTGGCACAATCACATAGGTGGGGATGGTACCATCAATGTGAGAGATGTAGTCATAAGGAATAGGAGTAGAACAACAGACATAGATGGTGGCACAGGTGAAAGTGAGGGATGGGAAAGAGACTCTGAGGATGAGGAATTCGGTGGGGTCATTTAAAAGGGGTTGTGGCCAGACAGGGATGTGCTTAAGGTCGCTGATGGCGACTCCACCTTCCTCTTAGGGACTAGGATCCTTTGTGCAGTGTAGGATATAAAGAGAGGTAAGAACAGTATGGAGAGGCAGGAGAAAGGTTTCATTCAGGATGAAGCTGTCAACCTGTTGTTGGGAGAGGGTGTCGATGAGCAGGTATTTGTTGGTGCAGAAGGAGCGGATGTTTTGAAAGAGGATGCTACACTCATGCCTCGCCATGACTGGAAGGGAAGGGTGGGTTAACGAAGAGGAGAGGAGAGGATTAAACTAGGGTGTCTAGATGGATGAATGTGAAGTGGGCTTCGTAGTGGGAGTAGGTGGCGAACATGTTGAGTTGGAAGACAGAGCAAGCAGTGAGGGAGATCTGCTGTCTGTGGTGGCGTTGGAAGGGGTGGATGTTCTGGAGGACTATGGTAAAGAAACAGATGATGTCTTCAGCTGTGGGGGACAGACAGAGGGAATTGTTGGGGTGGATGGGGGGGGGGGGGAAGGGTCAATGGGACAGATGGGGATGGTAAACTCTGGGGTGGCATGCGGGGTTTAGCATTACATTTGTAGGAGTTGGTGGGATGTAATACATTGCAGGTATTAAAGGAAGAAGGGGCGGCTAGGTTAGAACAGTTTATGAGGAAGTGGGAGGCCTTTCTGAGAGGATATGTGGGGGGGGGGAGGGGGGGTTACAGTTATGGGTCAGGTGGTCATTATATACTAAGCAGTGCAGGTAGTGGTAGGATTGTGGAGGGGATTTGGAGTATTTAACTGGGTGGTGTCAGTGAAAAATCATGGTACCCTTGCTGTGGAGATGGGGCGGACTCTGAAAAGACCACATGAGGAAACTAGGACTTGTGGCATTGTGGAGTCAGTGCGCAGAGTGGATATCAAGGTCAGGGTGAGAGTTGGGCTCAGCCAGCACGTCATCCTCCGTGATCACCGGGTTGAGGTTAGTGACCACGGAAGTGAAGGTTAGGGGTGACAGGCAGGCTGAGGAAGAGGAGGGGGAGCGTGCGATGGATGTGTGGGGCCAAACGTGATACTTGGGAGATTATGGAGAAGTTCCATATGAAAGGAAGGAGAGGGGATTTCATAAGGACTGAGGCGCTGCAGGGAATCAGTTGGCAGATTGGAGCACCTGGGACATACTTTTGTATCTCCATGGTGCAGGTACGGGCATCTAGGAACTAGGGGTCGAAAGGACGAAGGTGTGTATGGTGGGAGCAGAGGTATGGGGGACAGGAGGTGGAGTGGTATCCATGGAGACGATGGAGGAAGGGGAAGGCTGCAGTAATTTTTTGTGGGATGTGGCAGGAGCAGAGTCGGCATTTGCGCGCTTCTGAGATTTCTTGGCGAGGTTAGGCTGGCAGGAGGGGAGAGGGGTGGGGAGGAGAGGGAAGCGGCGGATGAAAGATCCTTCAGGCATTGCAGAGGTGCCGTGAGGTGCTGAGGGTCCTGAGGTGGCAATTGTAGCCTGGCATGATGTGATTCACGTGGGGGATGCAGAAGATGAGGTGACTGGGGGGGGGGGGGAGGGGATGAGAAGGGGAAGCCTACTAGCTGCGTGGTGGCAGTGGAGGTAGCAGCAGATGTATACGTAAAGGCAGGGCCAGTACAAGGAGCTGTTGTTGATGTGGAAGTTGGGGAGGGGTGTACAGGTGTGTGTAGTCAGCTTTGGAGGAGAAAGGGAAATGGGTAAGTGGTACAGGGGGGGGGGGGGCGAGGTGTAAGGAGGAAGGCCAGAGGAGGCACTCTAGGAAGTGTTAGTTGAAGTCGGGGAGGGGGAACTGTAGATTATAGTGGTGGTGGGAGGGCTCATGGCGAAGTGTGGGGCCTACTGGTGACAGGTATCGCCGAGGCGTGAAGATGAGAAGAAAATGGAGCCAAGGAACGATGACGACTGGACAAGGAAAGGGGACGACGACAGTAACAGCAAGTGGCGAACAGGCGGCGTCGGACGGACAGCAGGTGGCGACGGACGGACAGCAGGGAAACATCTTTCGGCAACGGACAGACAGTGGGAAGATGGCAGGCGGCGACAGACGAACACCAGGAGGCGTCGGACGAACAACAGGCGGCGACAGACGAAAAAGCAGGCGGCAGTTGGCGAAGGGGAGGATCTTCCTAATCGTTAAATCTGGTACACGGGGGTAGCCCTGGCAACTGTATTCTTCCATAAATTTTTAGACAACATAGTTGTATGGAGATAAACAGCGATTAATTTACTTATAACCAATTATTCAAAATGACAGTCACAATCGAATTATTTATATGCGATTGTGACTGTCATTTTGAATAATTGATTGTATTCTTCCACTTTAAAAATGAGGGGTTCCAACCCTCGAGATGATGGTGTACACGATATTAATCTTAATATATCAAAAAATTCTGTATAACTGCTTATAATACTGTGACTACATATATATGTAAAATGACAGCTTGAATAAAGTAGTGCGAAACAGCTATAGTAGCGCTGTTGTCAACAGTTTTCAACTTGTGCCACGCAGCGAAAAGAGCTGAGCAAATAGATTTCACCAAGAGCCGATTTTTCAGTCTATTCACGGAGCACTTACAGTTCTGCGGCCATCCTGGAGCTGCAGTATATGGCGAGGCACTACTGTTCGCCGCTACACAGTATTCTTTTTTTGATAAATGGCGTAACAACTTGTATCTTACTCCAAAGACTATGCAACTTTGTGTGGCTTCCCCTTGTGTTTTGTTTTGTGTACAAGATGAGTAAAAGTTTAATTATATACTGCATATTTAGTCTGGGTATTTTGACATTGACCTCTCTATATATAATTAACTGTCGTTTCTTGTTAACAATATCGGCTTATTCCAAAGAATAAGCAGCTTTCACTCAGTTAATACTCGGAAGAAGTCCAACCTGCATTTGGATCGGACTTCCTTAACTCTTGTGGAGAAAGATGTGCAGTATACTGCTGCATCCATTTTCAGTAAGGTACCACAAGAATTCAAAATTCTTAGAAGTAATACACGCGCTTTCATATCGAAACTGAAGAGTTTCCTCATAGGTAACTCCTATTCTGTTGAGGAGTTCCTCGAAAAATTAAGCTGATTCTTATATTATATTGTTGACTGCATTTGTTGAAACTTATGGCTCGTCTTTATTTGGGTTCATAAACATTCAATTTTTGTGTTGTAATTTCATGTTCTGACACGCTCCATGACCTTTTAGATTTGCTCCTCAGCTTGGTCCTACGGAACCTGACGTGTAAATATTTTGTGTCATACTCGCGGATTGGTCATAGGCCGATAGAGTGTTCATAAGCGGTTGCTCAGCGCTCACTCTGCTCTGCCTCTAACCAAATAGTGACAGCAATTGGTTCTCACAGCTCTATAAATCCGTATGGTACCTCCATTGAATGCTAACCTACTGTTAACACCATGCCTAACAAGGGATTTCAACCAGTTCATCGCAAGAAGACCTTGAGCCACAGTGCTACTCAGGCACTGGAACGAACTATGCAACCGGCCCTTGTCGCTACAAACAGAATCACGCACCAGCGAGAGCGTCTGTGCAGGATCCTAGGACCGCCGACCCGCCACTCCCACCTCCGTCGGTCCCAAAAGCGTCGAAGATAGCACCCATAGTGATTTACAACTGTGTCAACCATGTTAAGCTGTGCCGCGACCTAAAGGAACAGATTTCTGTTGGTTTACGAGATGCATACACGGAAGATGGTGTAAAATTCTACGTTGACATCCTCGCGGATTACCAGGTGTTCGACTTTTGCAAGAATCAACAGTAACCATTTCACACATACCAGGATGTCACAGCAGGTGGTGGTCAAAAATTTGCCACCTTCAGTTACTGCGGAGGATGTGCACAAAGACCTACAGTTACAGCGGAGGATGTGCACAAAGACCTACAAGAGCAAGGCTTTAACATAAAGGATGTACACCAGTTCAAGCGTAAGAAGCAGGGAAAGCTCATCCACTGCTGGTGTACGCTGTGACACTACCAAGAGGGGACAAATCTGAAACCATCTAAGGAGTCCGCTATGTGCTGTCGACGAAAGTATGGGTGGAGGATTACCACCCCTGCAACGATTCATTCCACTGTAAACGTAATCTACGCTGGATACACACATCCAATTATTGCTGGCTAACAGTACGCTGTGTTGAATGTGGTGCCATGCAGCCCAATACTGAATGCACAGCACCTCCAGGCTCACCTCCTAAAGGCGTGGGTTGACAAGGCCCGCATAAAGCTTCTTGGAAGGGCTATAGAGAATTCAGAAAGCTCTCAAGAATTTCCGCACAATAACCTCACATCCTGCACAACCAAAGAGGGAACGTCCGACTGTTCCCGCCGCTCTGAAACTTTTAATGACTGACACTGCTAGCCTGCAACTCAAAAAGCCCTATCCCTCCACTCCCCACCCCGCTCCTCCACCACCATGGGGCCAGGTGTGGACTGCAACTACAACACAGGAGGGGTAAACGTTTTCCTCAGCAATGCAGCGTCTACAGCTTGACACTGGTCGTTGAACACCGAGGGGATCTCGCGACAGAGATGCGGATGCTGCACTTACGGATGTTACAACTGTCTCAAATCTCTTAGCAGCTATAACTTTCTACATAAACTCATCAGTGCTAGGAAAATTATGTCTGTAGCTAAATACAATCTGTCTAAGGTAGTTACACTGGCGGAAACAGTGGCTCAGCTTGAGCAGTCAGATTAACGTCATGGCCACACATACAACGGATCTCCGCATCTTTCTATGGAAAGCTATTGGAGAACGCAATGAGAAAATGAACTACAATATTTCATTGGCTGTCACAAGATAGACATATTCCTCTTGTCAGATACTCACCTACGGCCAAATGAAACTTTGAAACTTGGAAATATGGTGGGTTACCGCACTTACAGACATGCACAAGGTGGTGGCATAGCAGTTTACCTTCGCCATACCATTACTCACCGGCATGTCGACCTACCCAATCTACAGGAGCTGGAGACGACGGTGGCTTCAGTCTGGGCAGATTTGGGAGAGGTCACTTTTGAGGTGGCATATCTTCGTCCAGCAGCGCAGCTCATAGTTCAAGACTTACATCATATCCTAGCACAAAACGGCAAGACGTTTATTGGCGGTGATTAGAATGTGAAGCATCCTACCTGGAATTCACGTACCACCAACCCTAGGGGATTAGTGCTGCCCCGCCTGGAAATCCGGTGACCTCTTGAGCCGACTCACACTCCCTTCCCCAGCCATTAACGTCTAAATGTCCTTAACAGCCGGCCGGTGTGGCCGAGCTGTTCTAGGCGCTACAGTCTGGAAGCGCGCGACCGCTACGGTCGCAGGTTCGAATCCTGCCTCGGGCATGGATGTGCGTGATGTCCTTAGGTTAGTTAGGTTTACGTAGTTCTAAGTTCTAGGGGACTGATGACCACAGCAGTTAAGTCCCATAGTGTTCAGAGCCATTTGAACCATTTTTTTGTCCTTGACATTTTTATCACCCTAGGACTTGGGACTGACCCTCGTCTTATTACTGTCAATGATTTATCGTCGAACCATGACCCTGTTCTGGCGTCACTACCACAGACGAGTAACCTATCGAACAAGTGAGTTCACCAAGAAAATAAATGGCCCCAGTTCAAGAGGTACTTAAATAACAATATCATGCCTACACTGCTGGTTCAGACGCCGGCCTAAATCGATTATGTAGTCGATTACTTACCGCGGAATCTCCGGAAGACCCACACTGTCGTCCATAACGGTTCTTGAGGACTTCCCGATCCACAATCCATTGTCCCCCTTACTTTATGAACTATGGCTACAGAAGAACCGGCACCGGAAGTTATGGCAATGGTCTCACAACCCAGCTTACCGCCGATGGGCGCGTCGCCTGGGAAGGCAGCTTCGACGCTGATTACTTGAATGGTGAGTAGAAACGTGGGAGGATAAGATGTCCTCCTTCCTCCTGCAAATGAGAGAAGAATGGAGGTTAGTGAAGAACGTCATGGCCGACCCCACTCCCAAACGACCGCTTCAGACTCCTCATAGATTAACTGAGAGACCACGAGTATGCGACCGTACAACTCGTCGATCAGATCATCACCACTCCTGACCGGTTCCGTCCCCGTCTAACTACGCCTAACGAAATTAGAACCACACTCAGGAAGCTGAATGAGAAGAAGACACCTGGTGTTGGCAAGATCAGCAACTTACACCCGAAGAACTTGACACGTAAGCCACTGGTGCTTTTGACAAGAATTTACAATGGCTATCTCTTGACAAAGTATTTCCCTACTGCGTGGAAGATCTTCAAGGTAGTTCCTATTACCAAACCATAGAGGGACGTTACCCTGGCCACAAAGTACCGACCCATTAGTCTTCTTAGTGGTTTGGGCAAAACCTTCGAAAGAGTCATCTAGGCCCGCATTTTGGAACCACTGGTGGCCGACAGTACTATCAGGTCAGAAAAGTACGGCTTCAAAAGTAAACTGTCCGCCGAGCTACAGTTCCTTCGTCTGGCTGAACATGTTATCAGAAATTTCGATATGTTTACTGCTACGGCAGCGGTCTTCTTAGATATTGAAAGGGCCTATGATAATGTATGGATGGAAAAACTAATTAGGAAACTGGATGAACTCACGTCGATACCCAAATGCTATATGAAATTTATAGCTAGATTTTTGACAGACAGGAAGATGATTGCAACTGGAGAGAGTCAATCGTCTGATACCCGACTGGCGCAAGCGGGGCTGCCTTAAGAATCCGTTTCATCCAAACTACTATTTAGTCCCTACGTCAATGAGATGCAAACTGTCACAGGAGTACAAATTGCGCAATTTGCCGATGATATGGCTTTTCTCACCAGCGGCAGACATATTCACGTCAACATTCGACGACTTCAATGTTAACTAGATGCCACAGCCACTTGGTGTAAGACCAATAAAGTGCAACTAAATCCCGCCAAGACGACAGTCATCTATTTCAGCAAGAAACACTCCGCGATGACTACCAACTTGAGACTGCATGGGTGGGATATACCCTGGGGGGCAACGATGACTTACGTGGGGGTCACTTTGGAAAACACTTCTTTCTCCATAAACATGTTGACCTTCTCAGGAGCAAAGGTTTTGGTACGGCCAAGAAACTCCTCCTTTGCTTCAAGATTACTAACCTCAGTACTACAGCAAAGCTTCGATTATATAGGGCGACGGTGCTCTCTAAGATACTGTATAGCAGCTCGGTATGGTGTCTTACCAGACCAACACAAATTGGCAGTCTACAAGTTTTACAAAATATGGTACTCAGATGGATACTTCGTGCCAGCCGCTATACTCGCATTATTGATTTGCACGCTGCCCTCTATATGGATACAGTACTAGAAGCAGTTCGCAAAAAGATGACGACGTTGCATAACAAAGTAGACACTTTGCGTAACTCTGTGTACCACATAAGAACTCTGGGCAGGGCAATACCCCTCCCACGGCATCGGTATAAGGTACGACATTCCTTGGTACTATCACATCCTGGCGGCGTCTTACGGACAGATGTACTGGCCCTAAGAAGTTATCCCGAAAATAAATGAACCCAAGCACCTAATTACCTTCCACCATGAAGTCTCGATCGTCGTCGACGATGGCAAAAAAAAAAAATAAAATAAATAAAATAAAATAAAATAAAATAAAATAAAATCTTCAGGCTGCATGGCAGCTGTTGAATGCTGTTGACTACAGCTACTACAGCTGTTTCATAACACAATTGCGTTATTTTACTTAAAGCTGTCATTTTATAAACATTTGTAGCCACAGTATTACAAACAGTTTTACACGATTATTACTATGGAAAGATTAATATTACATACACCTTCCTCCATTCTTTTAATTTGCGGCATAGCGATCTACAATGCTTGTTATTCAGAGAAAAGCAGTTATATGGTCATACAACCAGAGCAGATTTTATGTACGTTATCGTAAGTGTGGCGACGGAATATTCATAAGCGGCTGATCAGTGCTTCACGCAGCACGGCACAAGTTCAAAACTGTTGACAACAGCGCTGCTATAGCTGTTTCACAACGCTTTCAAGCAATTTTATTTAAGCCGTTATTTTATAAACATGTGGGGAGTATGCATGTAATTGCAGCTGTACTAGAGTTCTGTCGGTTTCTACAAGACGGGTGTATCGACATCTGTCATGTAAATGAAACTTACCTGAAGCCTGCATTAAGAGAGAACTTGGCTAACTATGTTTGCCGTCAAAACGACCGATTTATGGTTGGAGATGGAACTGCCATTTACATCTTGCCCACGCTTGCCATGCCTAGACCGACGCTGTAAACTATGAAAACCTCTGGAATAACGGTGGAAACCACTTAGCGTGTCGTGACGTTTACTGCTGCTCAGTGCACACGCAAAGGACTCCTAAACTAGAACTATGCAAGGAGCCTGCTGCAACTTAGAATCAAATTGGTTATTGCAGGAGACTTTGAGGTGAAACGTATTGCATGGAATTTCCGCATCACCAAACATAGCGGTAGACGTCTGTTTCAAGCAGGAGAGCAAGCAAACGCTCAAGTCTGTGGATCGGCAACCGGAGAATACCACACGTCTTGGTCTTCTGACCATCGTGTTGGCAGACGTTGTGCACGCCTTAACAACCAATCACCTGCCTCTAGTCATTAACGTAAATGCTGATCCACTTCACGTCACACACCGGTTCAACACAAGGAAGACAAATTGGCAAAACATTTCGACATCAAGTCCCGCATCGTCTACAAGAACTTCAGCTACATGAATGTAGCAACGTGAACAATGCAATCACAAACATCAACAATCCCGCAAGGAAGGCATCTGGGATGTAGACACCACAGTGGAGAAGAAAAGAGCACCCAGCACCACTCTTACCAGCTAAAACGTCGGAGCTCATCAGAGAAAGGAATCGCCTTGGAATCTGCAAGTTAAATGTCAATTCAAACTGATGTGTCGACCAATCAAGCCAGTATTGGAAAATCATCAGAATATAAAGTGGCAGGACAACCAGCCGGTATACGACATGTCGCGACAGTTGGGATGCGACGCGCATGTCCCCACGCTCGTGGCCGATACTGCCTCGCTTGAACACTGCTGCTGGTCCTGTTGTAATGCCATTATAAAATTTAAATGCATTACCAGCCAACTTTGAGAGCAAATTTCGTCCAATTAAAGACCCTCAGGACAGATACAGTTGACGACACGCTCATCAACTTTCTAGCAGCAGCTGCTGCAGATGAAGAACAACACATACCCCAGATGACCCCAAAAGAAGTACATGCCACAATACGGATACTGCTCAGCGACACAACACCTGGGCTTTATGGAATTATGGGCAGAACACCGAAAGAATTCGCCAGAGATACGAACAACGTACTAGCAGCACTAAGTAACAAACTTATACTAATGAGAATTTTCCCCGGCACCTGGAAGCATGACATCATGATCCCATGCCACAACTCGAGCTCCATAATTACAAGTCTATGAGTTTGCTACCAGTATTACGTAAAGTGTTTCAAAGAAATACTGCTGCTGAAGAGGCTCTTAAGGACGCTTAAATAAGACGGTATTTTGACCCAAGAGCAGTTTGGGATTGAACAGGGCCATTCCACAACCCTACAACTCCTCAGGGTCCTGGAGGACGTCACTGAGGTGTTTAGTAATAATGAATACCGTGGAGCCTATAAGATTCCTACACTCTCTCGTGTATAGATGATTTTAATAATCCGTTACCTAACATTCCTTATTTAATAGAAAATGTATCGATTCCGAAGAACAATGCAACCAACAGAATGCAGATAGCTATAGCCTGATCGCCAGTGCACAGATATTTATAGAGTATAATAATAATCGGAAAGGAATTTTCTAATACGTTAAGTGTATTACTGTAGATAGCAAAAATTTAGAATACGTACGTGAAACAGTATGAAATTTAGTTTGCAGATAATTACTACCACCAGCCCAAAAACGAGTAAAATATAAAACTAGTTAATAACTGAACTGACATTAGAACCCTGTAATAATTGTAAACGTAAAGGAAGGAAGTAGCGGTACAAAATTCCACACGCGCGAGTTTGATTGTAAAGTCGTGTACGACGTGAACAGTATTAAATTGATTGTTATTTTACTGAAATTATATGCAATCAATAAAGACCATTAATAGTTACTATTAACAACCCATACGAAATGTACTGGTTTACGTTACTCACAGTAATGTCACCTGTTGTCAGACTCAGTGAAACAAATACTCAAGACAATCAAGACAATTCACTGTTTCTTAATAACTGTAACTCAGAGAAGCTCGTAACTACTTCGACAACAAACAACAACCAAAATCAATAGCAAATGAAATACTTGCAACACATGCAACATAAAATTATAGAAGTCGCTTTAGTTTCAATAGCGTCGGCAACTTGGTGTGAACAACTTTTACTTTAAAGACTGGATGCAACAGAGGCGCTACAATGTTCAAGGAACTTTAATCACTACTGCACCTGATTTCATGAATTACTTGATTTAATTTAACTG
This sequence comes from Schistocerca serialis cubense, assembly GCF_023864345.2. Taxonomy (NCBI): domain Eukaryota; kingdom Metazoa; phylum Arthropoda; class Insecta; order Orthoptera; family Acrididae; genus Schistocerca; species Schistocerca serialis. The sequence goes on along the minus strand of NC_064640.1, from coordinate 488,962,266 downwards.
CAAATGCAGTTACTTTCATCTTCATTGAATTATCTGTTACACTTCGGACTTTCTCGGTATTGCTATGATCATCCAGAGTGTTAAATGGTTCAAATGGCTCTGAGCACTATGGGACTTAACTTCTGAGGTCATCAGTCCCCTAGAACTTAGAACTAGTTAAACTTAACTAACCTAAGGACATCACACACATCCATGCCCGAGGCAGGATTCGAACCTGCGACCGTAGCGGTCGCGCGCTTTCAGACTGTAGCGCCTAGAACCGCTCGACCACTCCGGCCGGCTCCAGAGTGTTAATGACTCACGATAACCAGCAGCGCTCACAAGGTTTATGGTTCAATTAAAGAAGCATCATAATCATTGAATATTGAAACTAGTACGCTGCCGAGTAGGGTACATAACTAAAAAGATAACAACCATGATCCTACTTTGTACCAAGTTGCTGGTGGTGCGAAGTAATGCATTTAGTAATGATCATTATTGGCAGCAGTGTTTCTATAACAACGAGCTACTTGTAATAATTTTGAACCACTCACTACTTTTCTTCAGTTAACGGTTCTTCTTATGCACTTCGTATTGTGATCAGATATAGCTATGCTCGCTCACATTTCCACAGTGCCTTGTCATACTTATAACGCCATTTCGAGGACAATCTCCAAAATGCGTTTGATCACCCGTCTTTACATCCGTACCTCCCACACAATAACAGCAACACTCTCCATCCACTATCTCTCTGCTACTGATTCTGTGCACGCTCGCGCTAACTATAGTGTTGTCAATATAGAAACAGATTCTTTGGGTTCTATACGATACGTGGTACACACTTTCCCATTGTGTCTAGCACAAAGTTCTTATAGTATTATTTGTCACTATTATCGTAAAAATAATATTAAAGTTTTTAAATAGTGAATGCTGTCACAGTTAATAAAATACACACACAAGAACTTACTTAATATTACGTATTCATTTACTAAAAAAAAGTGATGTACTGTGTTGTCGTGTTATATGTGCCCATGTATAATTTGTATAGAGAAATGCAGACTGCATGGTAGTTCGAACATGCAGCTTCATTTTTCAGCTGTGATGAGCAAGGAAATTTTTCAATGATCACTGCACAATATCTTTGAAAGAACATTGTGAATTACTCGTATGAAAATAGTTTACATGTCTTGTAGTGCGTAATATGTACGGTCTTGTCACTTACAAAAGTACATATATAAAACTAATTTATTAACCACTATTGTAATATAACAAGAGTAACTGTTACTTACAAGTGTAATATTCTGTTACGTAGTCAATATATTCTCACGTAAGTACATAGGTAAATCATTGCCTTTCTAACTAGCACATTACTATTTCATTAGTTAATTTATACACGACAAATTATTATCACTTGTCCTTGCTACATAATTACATTTAAGATATATATACGTTTCACATTGTAGCCAAAACTATTCACTACAGACCATTGGAGTTTATGCGTGGGAATTGGAGGAGAGCAGCCGTAAGTTCCACATTGTGCACTACGTTGTTTTGGTTGCGGTGGGTGAACGTGGGTGGTTGTGTGTGGCAAAAATTGTAATGTTAACGCAATTGAGACTCGGCATTGCCAACACAAACTGCGTCGTCTTATCTCTGCCTAGCGCATCTCAATATTATTTATAACAATCGCAGGAAAAAGTAACAAAGGAGAAACTGTTCGCAAAAACTGTGATTCAGTTCTAGTTTAAGGTTTAAAGGATAAGTAATTAATATCTAAGTATAATAATAAAGAACGTGAAAATATACTGGGGCAAAATGCCCAAACGTAAAAGCACTATTTCACGACCTCATATAGTGCCGAAAACACAAAATATGGTGCTGAACAACGAAACCGATCAAGAAAGAGAAGCACTTGTGACAGTGTTATGATAAAATTCTCAACGAAGAAGAAGTAATCCAACAGAAGAGCAACGTGACAATATTAGGGAGACAGATTGGAAAAGAGCAATTATATAGAAAAACAGAAAAAAGATTGGATAGCAATAAAAGTGATGAACAGAATCCAGGTCGCGGCGCAGTCACTGAAGACATCTTCAAATGCTCCATGCGCAGGGATGCAATGACGTCACTGTCTTAAAAAAGAGGCATTTCATTATGCTCCAGCTAAAAAATTTAATAACATCCCAGTCTAGCAATCGGGAGAATGGATAAACTATGTAAATATTGTGAGGCGAAAAAATTTAAAGGAGATATACCAAGTACTTGCCGCTCAATTAGTGAAATTACATTGCCAGCACAAAAAATCACCTCCACCTGAATTCTTTGAATATATCAATGGCAAAGTACTGATATCGAAGGACCTTTTAAAAAAAAATAAGAATCTGTAACGCATGCTTCCAAATGACATCATTTGGAGCAACGACAATAATCGAGGAGGAAGGAATTAATACGGTCTTTTAGAATCCAAGGAGAAGTTTATCATAAAACTGGACCATTGTAGCCATTTCCAAATGAAACGCTGAGGTTTTTACAAGTTTACTTTGTAGGAAGCGAAGATGATGAAGCCGATCAGCGATGTGGCTGTAATAATTGTAGACAATGAAATTAATTATCGTGATATTGTGATATAGCGAAACAAAACGAAACTAAAATGTCTTTCACTACAGTTTTTTGTCCATTATAACATTTATAATCCAGAAAACTAAAACCCCAGCGAAGCGGGTTATTATCATCAAATAACATCATAATGAAATTTTTAATGTTCACATAAAATGGTATAACCATTGTTTACATTACTGACTTAATTTACTCAGCCTTCAGAGCACTGGAGCACTCTTTACTATGTAATACACAAATTTTGTGCTCTAATAAACGTCCATTAATTTTATTTTATCTGCAGCTTAACCCTCGTACGTTGTTCGGGTCCATTTTGACCCTCAAGGATTTTTGATGATCTAGAATTTTGAAAATATTTGATTTTAATAACTGCTTTCATTAATTTTGTCTGACCTTTATTCAAATACATTCCGACAGAAAAAGATGTTATTCTATAGTTTTAGTTTGGCGTACACAGAAATAGTATTTCTCAATCTGTTCAGGTATTTTTGGAATCTGTATTTTAATCTTCATTATTACAGCAAATTCTGACAATATTCAATCTGCCAACAACGGAAATTGAGTGGGTGCAATATGGTGGGCGTAAAGAAGTGAAGTCATTGTTGTTTTGAACAATAGAATGTCTATTTCTGTGGAAAGGTTGGGAGGTGGAGTGCTAGTCATTGTGTTTTCCTGTAAAACCAAATCAGTTTGTAAACTGAATCACTTATAGTCAAGTTACTAGGTTTCTACAGTTACAATTCACATATTTTGTAAGATTTTTTCCTCAAGATAATGGCTTCTTTGGAAGATGATGAAATAACAGACATACTGATGAAAATATCTGATACTGATAAGGCAGCTTCAGAGGATGATCAGTTTTAGGAATGCCGCTTTTCAACTGCACCAGAAGGCGCAGATGATACATCAGAGCAGCAAATGGTGAGAAGTGGAGTTATGATATCAAAGGATAAATCAGTTCAGTGGAAGCCAGAATCCCTACCTCAACAGGGACGCCATGCAGCATGTAATATAGTTCACCTGACTCCAGCGCCAACGAGATATACTACTTCTCACATTAAAAATGAATACTCAGCTTTCAAATTATTCCTTCCTCCATCAAATGAAAACCTTATATTCACCCATTATAATGCTGAAGGAATGTGTTTATATGGAAATAAGTGGAAAAAATTAGATGTTCTTAACCTAGATGCTTGCATTTCTATTCTGGCCATCCTCATCCCATATTCATTATTCCTGTCGTTGCCTTTGGTTGTTGTTATTATGGTTAGGGCTGATGTGATCATTATAACAGTTATCATATCGATTCCCATTATTCCGGTGCCACACATCAGTCTCCGTTACTCGTCTTAAGAGCATTTTTGTATCTCATTCATCCCAGCTAATATAATCTCGGACATTCCAAGTTCATTTCTGGAAGGTACAACGAAACACTTTAAGTTCTCAACTCTCCCGTACAGTTCTTCGCAACAGGACCTCATAGTCTTTCCTATACCCAGTAATTACCGTGGAGCGTTCTGAAATTCCTGATGTATTTCCTTCTGCCTCTCATGGGACAAGTACTCGGCCTCTAACATACTTACAAAGTCCTCTAACGTGCCGCAAAATTCTGTTGGTCGAACTGCCCAGTTACACGCATCACTACTGAGCTCTGCAGGAATCAGTCTCCTAGACTCGTTCAGAAAAGTTACGGAATGGACATTTCCCTTCGGCTCAAGTTTCTGTATTTCTGGAGTTACTTCGTTGTGGTACAAGTTACTCCTCCTAATGTGCATGTTGCAGCTAAATTTTTAATATCTTAGAAACCTTCAATACGTTCGTTGATTTCTGATCTAAGATTCTCTACCTCGATTTTTGAGCACGGCGAACTTTTGACCAACATTAACCACCAACTGTAAATTTGGTTCTGGACGTCTGTCAATTACGACTAAGATTTCGGACAATTTATCACCAACTGCTATTACGAAATACTGTAACCGTAATTTCCGGTCGTGGTGGCCGAGCGGTTGTAGGCGCTTCAGTCCGGAACCGCCCGACTGCTACGGCCGCAGGTTCGAATCCTGCCTCGGGCATGGATGTGTGTGATGTCCTTAGGTTAGTTAGGTTTAAATAGTTCTAAGTTCTAGGGGACTGATGACCTCAGATGTTAAGTCCCATAGTGCTCAGAGCCATTTGAACCATTTTGTAGCAGTGATTCAGTACAATTCTGAACCTGGTCAGTCTGCCCCTGCAAAACATTTACAGATTGATTCAGTTTAGTACGGAATTCTTTATCAGTTGTTTCTTGCCTTTCAATGATTATCTTAATGTCTTGATCTATTTTCGCACCAAGATTCTTACACACAGATTCTAGCCTGTTGTTAATTTCTTCACTTTGTTTGTTCATTGATTCATTCAAAGAAATTATCGTACTACCCAATGAACCTATTTTTTAATTAAGTTTACTGTCCAATTTACTATCAATCGACCCATCCAGAGCATCAACTCTCCTCATTCAATTTACGGTCCAATTTACTGTTAATCTACCATTCTAAGGAATCTATTTTATTTATTAGCTCATTCCATAATGACTTATTTGAAGACTCTATGTTTCTACCAGTTGCTTGAGTTGAGAAAGCTATATTACCCATCTCATCACTTATTGTTTTAATCATTCGTGTTATCGTGCTCAAATAGCTTATCTGATTGAGTACCAGTTCTGTTCTCGTTTCAACCCCGATTGAATGGTCTGCATACTCTGTGAATGTGTCATTCGAATTCTCTCGAAAGGATTCTGTGATCTCTTGTTTTATCGTTACGTAATTTGTGCTTCCCATGCCTGTTGGATTTTATGTTTCGCAGTTGCTAACTGGCTCGCTGTTAACCATTCCTGAACACGCCTCGTGACTTTGTAGTTTCTCCTCCTTCATTGCCGAGATCGACATTCTCTGTGCCTACTTTTTGACTCGCTCGCTAATGTTGCATTTGAATTCAGTTTTATTATTGCGAGTCTCAGGACACCAAAGATATGGAATATTATGGCCTGTTGACACACAGTCGCAACGTATAACGTATCTACACCCTCCGGTATACAAATGATTTTAATGACGAGTGTACCTAATGGTCTTATTTAATAGGAAAATCCATCAGTTCAGAAAAACACTGCTGACCGAAAGAATGCACATACAGGGTGTTTCAAAAATGACCGGTATATTTGAAACGGCAATAATAACTAAACGAGCAGCGATAGAAATACACCGTTTGTTGCAATATGCTTGGGTCAACAGTACATTTTCAGGCAGACAAACTTTCGAAATTACAGTAGCTACAATTTTCAACAACAGATGGCGCTGCGGTCTGGGAAACTCTATAGTACGATATTTTCCACATATCCACCATGCGTAGCAATAATATGGCGTAGTCTCTGAATGAAATTACCCGAAACCTTTGACAACGTGTCTGGCGGAATGGCTTCACATGCAGATGAGATGTACTGCTTCAGCTGTTCAATTGTTTCTGGATTCTGGCGGTACACCTGGTCTTTCAAGTGTCCCCACAGGAAGAAGTCACAGCGGTTCATGTCTGGCGAATAGGGAGGCCAATCCACGCCGCCTCCTGTATGTTTCGGATAGCCCAAAGCAATCACACGATCATCGAAATATTCATTCAGGAAATTAAAGACGTCGGCCGTGCGATGTGGCCGGGCACCATCTTGCATAAGCCACGAGGTGTTCGCAGTGTCGTCTAAGGCAGTTTGTACCGCCACAAATTCACGAAGAATGTCGAGATAGCGTGATGCAGTAATCGTTTCGGATCTGAAAAATGGGCCAATGATTCCTTTGGAAGAAATGGCGGCCCAGACCAGTACTTTTTGAGAATGCAGGGACGATGGGACTGCAACATGGGGCTTTTCGGTTCCCCATATGCGCCAGTTCTGTTTATTGACGAAGCCGTCCAGGTAAAAATAAGCTTCGTCAGTAAACCAAATGCTGCCCACATGCATATCGCCGTCATCAATCCTGTGCACTATATCGTTAGCGAATGTCTCTCGTGCAGCAATGGTAGTGGCGCTGAGGGGTTGCCGCGTTTGAATTTTGTATGGATAGAGGTGAAAACTCTGGCGCATGAGACGACACGTGGACGTTGGCGTCATTTGGACCGCAGCTGCAACATGGCGAACGGAAACCCGAGGCCCCTGTTGGATCACCTGCTGCACTAGCTGCGCGTTGCCCTCTGTGGTTGCCATACGCGGTCGCCCTACCTTTCCAGCACGTTCATCCGTCACGTTCCCAGTCCGTTGAAATTTTTCAAACAGATCCTTTATTGTATCGCTTTTCGGTCTTTTGGTTACATTAAACCTCCGTTGAAAACTTCGTCTTGTTGCAACAACACTGTGTTCTAGGCGGTGGAATTCCAACACCAGAAAAATCCTCTGTTCTAAGGAATAAACCATGTTGTCTACAGCTCACTTGCACGTTGTGAACAGCACACGCTTACAGCAGAAAAACGACGTACAGAATGGCGCACCCACAGACTGCGTTGTCTTCTATATCTTTCACATCACTTGCAGCGCCATCTGTTGTTGAAAATCGTAACTACTGTAATTTCGAAAGTTTGTCTGCCTGAAAATGTACTGTTGTCCCAAGCATATTGCAACAAACGGTGTATTTCTATCGCTGCTCGTTTAGTTTTTATTGCCGTTTCAAATATACGAGTCATTTTTGAAACACCCTGTAGTTATGACCTGCTCGCTGTCGCACAGATATTTATCGAGTACAGCAACGATGGAGAAATAAATTTTGTAATAAGTTAAATGAATTTCTGTAGCTAGCAATGATTTTAATATGTAAGCTAAAATTGTTTAATGAATGAACTGACATTAAAATTACAGAAGTAAATATAAGTGTAGAGAAAGGAAGCAACGGGTCAAAATTCAACACTCGCGAGTTTGACTGGAAAGAAAAACCTAACGTCAACAGGATTAAATTGATTGTTAATGTACTGAAATTACATATAATTAAAAAATCTGTAATAGTTACAATTAACATCTCACGCGAAATGTATTGAACTGTGTTACTCACTATTGCGCTATCTGTTGTCAGGTTCAGGTTCAGTGTAGGAGATATTCAAGACAAATCTTTGTTTCACAACAAATGCATCTCAGAAAAGTTCTTTATGATTTCACTAAAATAAGTGGCTTGACCTTACTTGGTGGCGAATTGGTGAAGGTGGTACGACATAATGTATTTCGTAAACAACATTATTGGCAACAGGCTCTTCTTTAACAACGAGCAACTTTTAATAATTTTGGGCCACATAGTACTCTTCTTCAATCAACATTTCTTCTTATATACCTTGTTCACTGCCCAGATACACGCTTGCTCACCTTTCCACAATGCGTTGCCATGCTAAAACACCATTTCGAGGACAGTCCCCATCATGCATTTGAGAGCCCCCTCCCCCCCCCCCCCTCCCTTATTTACGTCCTTCCTCACCACACAAGAATAGCAACTCTTCCCATCCACTCTTTCTCTCTCCTACTGACTCTGCGTGAGCTCGCGTTCAATGGTATTATTCTCAACATAGAGACAGATTCTTCGGATTCTATATAACACGAAATTCCCTGAATTTACCAGGGTCTCTAGTACAAAGTTCTTACGATATTATTTTCCAGTAGTATTATCAAAGTCATATTACAATTTTTAAATAGTTAGTACAGTAACAGTAAATAAAATACAAACATACACAAGAAATTACCTTAAAATTACAGAATTATCTGAAAAATCGTGAGGCATTGTGATATTGTTATAAGCCACCATTCCGGACTGTGCCAGGGCATCCGATAGCGTCTGCACAAGGACTGTGTAAACTATTCTACCTTGGCATCGAGGGCTCATGTGTGGTGCTGCTGGCGAGTTAGCTACAAAATCGCACTTTTGTTGGCAAAGTAGACGAATAAACTACCGCAATCAGTAGATTATAAGTAGAGGTGTCACAGGGATCCGTCATGGGCCCAGTGCTGTACCCTGTACACGTCGAAGGTGTCAGCAACACCACATGCCTCCTCAGCTATTTACGACGATGGCACTGTCTTATATACCAGAACCAGATGGCCGCAGGCAGCAAACCAGAGACTGCTGGAAGCTTTCACAGTCCTCGAAGCGTGGGCGGCTGGGTGGCGGATAGGGTTTAACGCCGAAAACAGCAAAGGAATGATACCAAACGCCACAAACCACAATTACATATCATTCATCACTCTGAATCATCGACAGCAAGGTATCTGGGAGTCTTATTTCACAGCAGACTAACATGGCAACAGCAGATCGTCGACGACAAAACAAGACTCTGCTGAGGTTAGGTGCTCTCTGCGCACTCATTAATCAAATCCCGGCACTGTCCACCGTAACTTGCCTCACCATCTAGAGTATTTGTAAGTCCAGTAATGACTTACACTTCAGCTGTACGTGGAAATGTGGCTACATCACAGATCAAGTAACTTCAGACAATAAATATTCATGACGACTCTTCAAGGTCCCAGTCCGCTTCCTGGTCAAATATCTGCATGAATCTGTAGAAGAGCAAGGAGCACGCTCGTTTCCACCATTAGGCAAGACTAGGCGCCCGCCTAGGGCGGCAAACTTTGGGGGTTGGAAAGGGCGGAAAAAATTAATTTGAAACCTAACAGCGAAAAAACTGAACATTGAGAATAAAAAATCAAAAAGACGAAAAAGAAACACCGAATTGTTTCCAAAGCATATGGAACAGTACCTTAATAAGTCTTTACAAAATTTGACTGAAGTAAACACAGTGACTCTGCCTATCTTTAAAACTAAAGCAGCCGCTACTGAGTACGATACGGAAATAAATATGGCCTTGATTCAACCCTGTCGGGCCCTGGATTGGGTTACATGCCCGCAACCCCGTGATAGAGAGGCAGCAACGATATCCACTAGACCGCGAGCTGCGGACCCCATTACACATACGGGAGAGGTTATTAATAACTTTGTTCAATTCTTTCTAGTGACCCTTCTCATTTATGTGTATGTTTACTGATTCAGGTAATTTTAATTGTGATGGCTGTGAAATAAACCACAATTATTATATTTTTTGTACATTCGTGGCCTCACCGTTAGGCGGCTGTTACCTGTGACATTCATCTCGCGGGAATCTTTCGCTTACTAGCTGAGTTATGATGTGCGAACCACTTTATGCGTCCTACTTTGCACCAATGGGTTGTGGCCCTACAAGTATGTAATCTGCTTCCAAACGGATAGGTATCCGCGAACCCAAATGGAAACATACTGCATACCAACCAACTGCTGTCTACAGTCATGTGCGCACCAGGACATTATGTAATGTCATCACATTCAGTGCAAAGCGTCACAGTTTGGTACCAACTATCGCAGCCACTTTCATCGTCAAGGAATTTGCTGATATGAATAGTCTATGTTAAGATATTGCAGAACTTTACATGCTGATGTCAAGAGAATAATTGCCCTTGCAGAAATAAGTATTGAACAGGTTGCGTAGTCATCATCATTGTTTAAAAGGCACCGTGGCAGGAATAAATCATCTCATTTCATATACACTCCTGGAAATGGAAAAAAGAACACATTGACACCGGTGTGTCAGACCCACCATACTTGCTCCGGACACTGCGAGAGGGCTGTACAAGCAATGATCACACGCACGGCACAGCGGACACACCAGGAACCGCGGTGTTGGCCGTCGAATGGCGCTAGCTGCGCAGCATTTGTGCACCGCCGCCGTCAGTGTCAGCCAGTTTGCCGTGCCATACGGAGCTCCATCGCAGTCTTTAACACTGGTAGCATGCCGCGACAGCGTGGACGTGAACCGTATGTGCAGTTGACGGACTTTGAGCGAGGGCATATAGTGGGCATGCGGGAGGCCGGGTGGACGTACCGCCGAATTGCTCAACACGTGGGGCGTGACGTCTCCAAAGTACATCGATGTTGTCGCCAGTGGTCGGCGGAAGGTGCACGTGCCCGTCGACCTGGGACCGGACCGCAGCGACGCACGGATGCACGCCAAGACCGTAGGATCCTACGCAGTGCCGTAGGGGACCGCACCGCCACTTCCCAGCAAGTTAGGGACACTGTTGCTCCTGGGGTATCGGCGAGGACCATTCGCAACCGTCTCCATGAAGCTGGGCTACGGTCCCGCACACCGTTAGGCCGCCTTCCGCTCACGCCCCAACATCGTGCAGCCCGCCTCCAGTGGTGTCGCGACAGGCGTGAATGGAGGGACGAATGGAGACGTGTCGTCTTCAGCGATGAGAGTCGCTTCTGCCTTGGTGCCAATGATGGTCGTATGCGTGTTTGGCGCCGTGCAGGTGAGGCACACAGGGCCAACACCCGGCATCATGGTGTGGGGAGCGATCTCCTACACTGGCCGTACACCACTGGTGATCGTCGAGGGGACACTGAATAGTGCACGGTACATCCAAACCGTCATCGAACCCATCGTTCTACCAATCCTAGACCGGCAAGGGAACTTGCTGTTCCAACAGGACAATGCACGTCCGCATGTATCCCGTGCCACCCAACGTGCTCTAGAAGGTGTAAGTCAACTACCCGGGCCAGCAAGATCTCCGGATCTGTCCCCCATTGAGCATGTTTGGGACTGGATGAAGCGTCGTCTCACGCGGTCTGCACGTCCAGCACGAACGCTGGTCCAACTGAGGCGCCAGGTGGAAATGGCATGGCAAGCCGTTCCACAGGACTACATCCAGCATCTCTACGATCGTCTCCATGGGAGAATAGCAGCCTGCATTGCTGCGAAAGGTGGATATACACTGTACTAGTGCCGACATTGTGCATGCTCTGTTGCCTGTGTCTATGTGCCTGTGGTTCTGTCAGTGTGATCATGTGATGTATCTGACCCCAGGAATGTATCCATAAAGTTTCCCCTTCCTGGGACAATGAATTCACGGTGTTCTTATTTCAATTTCCAGGAGTGTAATTAAGAGACGCTAAACACTATGCTCTTCCCTCGTAATTTACTGAAAAAATAAATGTATAAGTTGAACATTTCCATTGACTGAAAGTTAATATTGGTATTCTCATTATTGCCACTTGTTTCACACACCACCTAACCCTACTTTAAGAATCCAGTTAGAATCAAAGTGAAAAATTTATTATAATTAATCACTTTAAATTAAATTTGTTTTATGTGTAAAAAGTCATTTTGATTAAATGTATAACACATATACTTGGCCTTATCAGGTTAGGGGCAATCTAGATTAATGTAGGAACGGAAGTAAAGTTTCACCCACACTAATGGACGACGAGAAACAGCAAATTAGCATGAACTGCTCTACTTGCTTGGATATGAAAATTCTTAGATTTCAGCGCAAACCCATAAGAAGACATGAGAAACTCAATATATGAGGGTGAGCTGGAAAGTAATGCGTCCGACCTTTTTATGTGAAAACTCTTAAAACCTTTTAAATAAAACAAACTTTATTAGGATGCAACGTACTTATTCTTCATATCTACATATTCATTTCTCAAGTCACCCTGCCGATGAACACATTTCTCCCAACGAGAGACTAGTTTGTTGATACCGTCACTGCAGAATTTATTACTTTGTTGACGGAGCCAAAACCACACCTCATCTTGCACCACTTCAGCACTATCAAAGTGAAGTTCGCGAGGGTATTTCCTAAGTTTTGGCAACAGATGAAAATCGGATAAGGTCAAATTCGAACAATATTGAGAATGATCGATGACAGTGAACCCAAGTCATCGGATTGGTGCAGGTGTCTCAGCGCTCGTGTGTGATTTGGCATTGCCATGCTGAAGGAGAGGGTGCTCCATGTGTGAACGAATTCTTGGAATTACAGGCTAGGTTAGCCACGTAACGTAGCTTGAGTCAGGGTTGGCTCTGAGCACTATGGGGCCCAACATCTATGGTCATCAGTCCCCTAGAACTTAGAACTACTTAAACCTAACTAACCTAAGGACATCACACACATCCATGCCCAAGGCAGGATTCGAACCTGCGACCGTAGCGGTCACGCGGTTCCAGACTGAAGCGCCTAGAACCGCACGGCCACACCGGCCGGCTTGAGTCAGGGAATCGATTTGTTTCCATCATACAAATAGTGCGATGATGTCTGCAACTCCATGGGCTTTCAGCTCGACAATCATTGTTGCGGTTTCCCTTGAAGTGACAGCAGAGAGAGGCGCCCTGACAGTTTTGCGCATACAACACTAAACACCACGTCGTTTATTTTGACAAGTTCCGGTTCAAATGGTTCAAATGGCTCTGAGCACTATGGGACTTAACTTCTGAGGTCATCAGTCCCCTAGAACTTAGAACTACGTAAACCTAACTAACCTAAGGACATCACACACATCCATGCCCGAGGCAGGTTCGAACCTGCGGCCGTAGTGGTCGCGCGGTTCCAGACTGAAGCGCCTAGAGCCGCTCGGCCACTCTGGCCGGCGACAAGTTCCGGTTCTGCGTACAGTATCAGTACGGAAAGAAACTGAACTCCTCATCGTCATAATGGCCCAGAATAAGGCGTGATTATATGGGGTGCCCTTGCATACGCAACAGGATCTGTTCGCGTAACCGCTAATTTGGACAGCAGCCGTTATATTTCGGTCGTCTTAAGGCCAGTGGCTGTGCCCTTGGTGTGAGGCCCCAATTATGTTACAGTTCAAGAAGATAACGCAAGACTGATTACGGCCCATGCTGTACTGGCCTCTCTCGATACAGAGCGTGTTCGACTTTCGCCCTCGCCATCACGTTCTCATGGTCTCAAATCCATTGCAAACATCTTGTCATGGGCTGTCGAGTGACTGGTGTGTCACTGCTTGCCAGTCACTAGAACTGATGAACTCTGGTACGGAGTAGAATCAGAATGTACTGACGTACGCGTATCTGTCATCCAAGCTCAGTTTGACTCCGTTTAGTGTCCGCCACGAAAGCCACCGGTTTCAGTCTAGCTTAATGTACACTCTTTCTCTTCGTTAAAAATTCAGACAGCCAGGGCTATTTGAACATAGTTTGACAGCTTCCGCCTTATTTAATCAATGGGTGAGCTTATCAGTTAATTCAGGCAATAATTTCCACTCAAGCAGGTTTCAGTTACATAAACTGCGAAAATGAAATTTTGTTTTACGTGATTTTTATTTTGTGCTAATAGTTCTCTAGGGGTTTCTACAACCACGAGTCAGGGTTTTACACCCTAATAAAGATTTATTGAATTTTATCTTCAATCTACAGTTATATTTCTTAAAATTTTAGCAGTGTCGTCATTTAAAATGATAATTATAAACAAATGGGCTTCTGATTTCGTTACCCAAGGCAATTCTAATGTTGCAGTTCAATTAAATTAGCAAATGAGATGGATCAGCGATAAAAACAGTTGCCTTATTTAGGAGGAGCTGCGTTTATGTTATACATAGAACACTTAGTACCTGCTGATTTACTCATGGAGAAAACTGAGACCGTTCCTTAAATAACACTACCATTTTCCAATTAGGGGATAGTGTTCTGCTTTAACGACTTCGCTGCTGATATGATATACTCGAGCATCTTTCTCTTTTCTCACTCGTTGGCACGATAACGTATATTTGCTAATTATATCAGTGCACTCACGATACAGTAATATGAATCTCGGATCCATAGACAGCATTTCGCACTTAACATGAAATTCGTCTGAAATAAGCTGGTAGAAAATATTTGGAAGATCCAGAATCCACAGGGTGACATTTAGAGGGACCGTTATAGATGTTAAATCGGAAATAAAAATTCATGATAATAAACGAGTTTTCTACCCTTAGGTCGAGGAGTGGTAGAGTGAAATTTGTTAATCTCTAGACAAGCACCTTCCTTTACTTCTTTGAGGCTTACAGGAGGTATATATTGTACAACAAATATTTCATACTGAACAATTATATGTGTTGTGTTCCACGTGTTCCCAAGGCAAACATATGTTTTGTCGTCTGTCAACAATGAATGATTGTAATAAAAGATCTAATAGTTATACGTGTTCACTTTAAGGTAAAAACGGAATCTTAAAAAAATAGATAAAAAATTCTTATATCACATTGCGTGTTCAGTCAATTTTGCTTACACAGAATCACTAGTGCTTTGTGCCTTTGATTCTTGCGTATCAGACAACATGTAATTTGCTACGTTTTGTTACTGTACCATATGAAATGTGGTTAGACAGCGTAAGCCGTACATTAGATGACCTTTAACATTTCCTCACGTTCATGGAATAGCCACATGCTCTCCGCTACAATAAATACGCGTTATTAGCAATTAAACGGTTATCAGATCGTCGTCACTCATGTAAAAAATTGCACTTATTTCGTGTTAATCTAGAACGGTGCACATGTATTAGAGCACAACGCGCAAGCTATTAAAGGCAAGGATAATTAAAATAATTAACGCAGTGTTGCTGAGTCATCGAGCACCTTTCATACTCATAACATCAGCTTGACGAGACAAGTGAGTTATAGAAGTTCCAGTGGCTACAGGAAATATATTGGCCCAGCCTTCTTGAGCTTCAGAACCTTACCAATAATTTCTTAAGCATTTTGATATTCCATTTTTCAAAAATAGACAAAAAGATGAATCGGTATAAAAGACTTATTTGTTCTCTCATTGTGCGCCATATTTTATTTCATTAAAAGCGTATCATAAATTCTTGATAAATTCCTTTTCCTTTCTAGGGTGATATCTGTGAGTCTTCAACGAAAGATTTTGTAAACCAGCAAAGGAAGCTGAGATGGGTTATTTGTGTGATGAATTAGTTGTTACTCCTAGCTATGAGCTAGCCTGGGCCTGCAGGAGTCCTAGCTGTATTTGGTGCGACGTGATAAGTCACTTGCATAAGAAATTTTTGGTGAATGACCTGCATCTTCCCACTAAAATAAAGAAATTAAAATAAATGTAATGGATCTGTGCTTTCATGAATGCCGAGATACTGTTGCTTTTCGGAACATTTAAGGCTGCTGTAAGCGATAATTTCATGCTAAAAACTTCCCCAATATATCGTTTTGCTGTCAAAACTGTAGTCTGAAGTTTACTTTCAGCTATCTTGGTTACTTATCATTCAAAATTTTACGTTTATTCCTCGAATAAGGCCAAAAGTGTGACAGATTAATCGCCCTTCATCTTTAGCGTGCAATAGAAATATTTCAGTACCTCATGTTGATTAATAGGGTTTCTGCCGGTTCTTCGCGTCTTTCCTGCACGATATTTCAACTGCGTGACTCGCAGTCTTCTTCAGGTGCCGTCTGATACTGATTCCTGTTCAGTATTTATGCCTACGTTGTGCTAGGCGTTCCCTCTGCGGTCCGCGCCACGTCTGGCGCTCTGTCCACGGTGTGCGCCGACCAATAGCAGCGGCTGTAGCATTTTCTTCTAGCCGCGGCTGTTCCGAACGCTGTGACCGTACTTTGTGTTTATTCTCCGTTGTCAGTATAGCTGAATTAAGTTCTGAATGGCGTCCAAGCTATGCTAGACGTTTATCTTCCGATTGTCGTCATTTGAGTCCTTCTGTGAACTGGGACGTTCTGTTATCGTGCTGTGTCGTGTTAGGCGCTCCGTCCGAAGTTCTTGCCCCCCCCCTCCCCCCTAGGAGCGGCTGTAGCGTCAGTTTCAGGCCGATCGTGTTCAAATCGTAGCTCGAGACTCGGAAGAGAGTCCTCAGATACTTTGTCTGTTGTCTGAGGTGCCATTTCAAGTACGTCCTTAATTACATGCACTGGGCT
Source organism: Schistocerca serialis cubense (assembly GCF_023864345.2). Taxonomy (NCBI): domain Eukaryota; kingdom Metazoa; phylum Arthropoda; class Insecta; order Orthoptera; family Acrididae; genus Schistocerca; species Schistocerca serialis. Next base: position 488,945,935 of record NC_064640.1, on the reverse strand, counting down.
GTCATCTCTAATTCCATCCTTATACTTGCGTCCCTCGGGGTCTGGATCTTTTCTACGTTGCGTCTTCAGAAGATCGAGTACTGGGTTCCTGGCCGAGCTCAGCTGGAAACAGAAGTCCCAGTTAATGAGATTCTCCACAAACTTAATCTCAATAGATTCTTTGATGACGCTGTCCCAGTATCTCGATGTTTGTGTTAAAATCTTGGCATCATTACACTTTAGAGAATGGTTGAGTTCTAAACAATGTTCGTCAATCTGACTTGGCAGATATCGGTCCAACATGTGGCAAATGTGCAACTTTTTGCCTTGTGTGCCTTTGGTGCTCTTTGCACCTGATGTCAACGGTCCTGGTCGTCCGGCCGATGTATGCCATACCACATTCATATGGTACGTCGTAAACGCCAGGTTTCTGTAGACGCAGGTCATTCTTCACACTCCCTAGCAGAGCCTTAATCTTGGTGGGTGGATGGAACCCACTTTTAATGTTATTTTTGCGGAGAATTCTGCTAATTTTGGCAGATATCGGCCCAACGTATGGCAAATGTGCAACCTTTTGCCTTTCTTCTCGTATCTCTTTAGGAAACTCTCGTGGGGAAACAGGGTGCAGCGTCTTTTGAAGATCTCAAGAGGAGTACCCATTTTTGTAGAACACAGATTGTAGATGTTTTATCTCCGTCGCCAAATTATCCGGATCTGACACAGTCCGTGCCCGGTGAACCAGAGTTCTGAGTACACCGTTTTTTCTGTGCATGGTGGTGGCAACTACTAGCCCGCAGGTACAAGTCGGTGTGAGCGGGTTTGCGGTACACACCGTGACTGAAGGTACCATCTCCCTTCCTCCTAACTAGTACATCTAGGAAAGGGAGTAGTCCTTCCTTCTCCAGTTCCATGGTGAATTTAATATAACATGTGAGTTTAGGTGGTCCAAGAAAACATCGAGCTTTTCCCTCCCATGGGGCCACATGACAAAGGTGTCATCCACGTATCTAAAAAAGGACTTCGGTTGATCTAGAGCCGATGTAAGTGCGTCTTCTTCAGATCATTCCACAAAGAGATTTCCCACTACCGGTGAGAGCGGGCTGCCCATTGCTACCTGTTTGCTCGTAGAATTGACCCCCAAACAGGAAGTACGTCGAAGTCAGTATGTGTCTGAATAGGTCCAGGAGCGCAACGTCGAACTTTTCTCCAATGAGCTCAAGTGAATCATTCAGTGGTACTCGGGTTGTCAGGGAGACCACGTCGAAACTGACCATAATGTCAGAGTCCGATATCTGTAGCTGCCTCAGGCGTTGTAGGAAATCCTCTGAGTTGCGAATGTGATGGGCGCAATTCCCCACATATGGCAAGAGCATCTTCTTAAGGTACTGAGCAGTGAGGTTGGTGGCTGCGTCAATATAACCGGCAAAAACCCGATTAATCAGCATAACAACGTCTCGCCGGGAAAACTTGAAGAATTAAATTTCAGTACCTGTTTCTACTATGCAATAGAGGAAGCTGTGCCGATACACAACGCAGTGTAATAAACTGTTTGCGTAAAGCGAAATTTTGTGGCATGCTTTTAGAAGGAAAAATTGTAGTGTGGTACAGTTTTCATTTTATTTTGGAATGAGTAAAGCATAGTGGTATACTTTAACCCTCTCCCGTGGAGAGTAATATCTTATAAAAGGAAAGAAACACATCAGAAAGCAGGCAGTACAGGGAGAGTTACGTGTCACAGTATATGAAATTTGAGTCGTTGGCACAGTTTTTTTTTTTTTTGCTTTTTTTGCTTAATATTCCACTGTGTCAGTCCATATGCATGTCAGTGGTGACTTGATTGACCAAGAGCTGCTAGTTCAGTAAATATGAGGACTCTACGTCAGTCACGGGTGCCGATATCTGAAAGAGTATATTTCACGTCCCATTGTCACACGTAATTATCGCGATGAGTGCAACAGTGGACTCTAACTCTGCGTCGCGTATCCATGACGAAGGATTGTTTCTTCTTTCATCCCGACGCAATGGACACATATTTCACAACGGAAGCTGTTAATGAACTGTGACATTCAATTACATCAATACACCTCTCGCATTTTATATATTGTATGCGTTTACTGTGTAGTACCGAGTGGGAAGTAGAGCTTTACAGTCAGAGCTAATACACCTTAATTAATGCTGATTGGGTGAATTTTTCATTTTACGTCTGGCAAATACACTTCCCTGTACTTGAAATAATTTTGATTGGTCGAATTGTGCTTTAGGAACTTTCATATTTGCACCATCCCGATAGGGTACAAAGTGCTGAAAATTAAGATCTTGTGCTGTCGAGGGAAAAATTATATCGTAAGGCCGACACTTTTCGTGGCGGGTTTCATTAAGAGAAATGTACTTGCAGCTCGGCTACTCCTTCCTGTAATTTCACAGATAAATGAGACCTTACCCATAAAACTGTCTGTCACCTTGACCGTTAGTACCAGACCTCACAAACTAAAACAGATATTTCCGCTGCAGCGTTATTAAAATGATTTAATGACAGGGGGAAGGGCTACAAAGGTAAGTGAGTGCTGCAGATTGAATTAAGATTAGTATATTACTCTCAAGAACAAAATGAGACAGCCTCCACAAAGTGGGAATGGCCTAGAATCCACAATTATGTAGTACAAATAACCCCAAAAACCTATCCTCGGAAATTTGGTGCAAGAATTACAGAAGCAAGACACACTAACGTCCCAAAAAAGGAGGAAAAATCTTGCTGTATTCCAAAGCTGACTTGGAAGGCAGCACCTTCCTTCTGCGGTGGGTCAGACGAATACCTTGGGCGACCCCTATAGCTTTCACATTGGCTATTCTGATGAGCCATATAGATCCTCCCGCTATAACCAGCGTCTCCCACCGGCGAAACGCTGAATCATATTAGGACGTCATGGCTAAGATCAATTTTTCCAACAGGTCCGGTATCTTAGGATTATGATACAAATTCGGCTTCTAGAAGACTGACGCTTATGTGGACCTCTCTCCCATTAGTTTTCTATATTGGGAAGCCATCGGCCGCTTAATAATTGTCTGGAAAATTATCAGGCTGCAAATAGCCTAACATATTTATCAGCCCATTAAATGTCCATGATATGCTCGTCCCCTCTCTGCCAGTCAGAATCTATATTTGGTTTCTGAATTACTAAAATATTTCACGTGGTGTAAAGGTATCTAATTATGTGATAAAACCAGTGATCCTATAAATAATTTTCTGATTAGCTATACATTTCTTCGCAAAATGTTTAAGCGACTTACGTTTATGTGTGTACAATACGACAGAAGCATTTTCATAGAATTAGTATCCATTTTGGTGGAGATCGGGATTTTTAAATAAAAAAGAAACAACTATAGTACCTAACCTGGGGTGATAAGAGTAGCAAATTTGGTCATTTGGAACATATTGAACCAACTAGGTTAACAAAAATTACATATTTATAATAAAAATAATCTTTATAAAAATAAATTCCCTAGCAATTGGCCCCTTTTCAGACAGATGAACTTGGGTGTTCTGTAGACAGTTCCTTTTGTAATCTTCATTCCACCGATTACCTTAGAAAATTTGAAATGGAGGTATCTACGATTAGCACAAACACAGTTCACCAAGGTCATAGTGTCTCCCCGTTCTGCGCAGGTACGCCTATATACGAACTTCTTTCCAATCTCCGTAACAACACTATTAGGCTCGAGGGTAAAAATAAATTGGGTTTCGTAGACATTCCACAAATGGTCTTCCAACTTGCTTGGAAGAAAGAAGCCTAGTTTTTATGGCATCTGAAACTTTCTCGTCGATCATAATAGGATTATCCATGGAAATCCGGTTTGTCGATAAATTTTCCGGCTCTCTCAAAGTCAGACCATATCGACGTTTATAACAGAACCACCATTTATTGCTTGTAACTTTCTTTTCAATACTAAAAAATTCTCGCGATGAGTTGCACCTGCCACGTCATATGCAACTATCCTCGCTTGTTAGGCAATAAGTCGAAATCCCATTTCTGGCATTGTAATTATGTACTAAAATAATTTCTGTTGTAATCCAGACTGCAAAGCGAATGGCCACCTAATTTCTTCAAACACACTGCCCCCATCACCATCTTTGATTTTCTGTCAGGAATCTTTTTAAAGAGCTCCAACTCACTCCATTCTTTTCTGCAGCCTTGTAAACGCTAATATGTTTCTGCTGAATCATTTTTGCCGCCTATAGCACTGCACTAGAGCTACAGATGCGATAGATTCTATTTCCTTTCGGTGACACTGCAAGATAAAGTAAATGAGTGATTGCTATGTTGCTGATAAAAGAGTAAATATAAAGTATGAAAAATATACTTCACAAAAGTTTCTGTACGGGTTTGAGAGTGGAATACACTTGGTCGATGGTCTTTACATCAATATTTACTTAAGAAATCAAATTAACAATAGTGATAGGTTATATGAAAAGATTTTTACTGAAAAAGCTTAGTTCTATGCATGTACTAAAATATAAAAGGATTGGAAACTAGCCGGCCGGTGTGGCCGAGCGGTTCTAGGCGCTTCAGTCTGGATCCGCATGACCGCTACGGTCGCAGGTTCGAATCCTGGATGTGTGTGATGTCCGTAGGTTAGTTAGGTTTAAGTAGTTCTAAGTTCTAGGGGACTGATGACCTCAGATGTTAAGTCCCATAGTGCTCAGAGCCATTTGAACCATTTGATTGGAAACAATACGTAATAATTTAAACATGATTTATAATGTTATGAATTTATGCCAGTACTATCACTTTGTAAACGTGCGTGAGAAATCTTATTGTCTCAAGAATCATGCTAAGCCACTATAAAGAATAAATATAAAGTATGAAAAATATACTTCACAAAAGTTTCTGTACGGGTTTGAGAGTGGAATACACTTGGTCGATTGTCTTTACATCAATATTTACATAAGAAATAAAATTATGAATAGATTTACTCGGAAACAAAGTAAAATTACTGCTGCGATACAGCGCGTTGCCCTTTCACATCTGCTACAGTACACTAACAATAAAAAAGTTGGTTCTGCGAGACCAGCACAAAAAAGGCACTCTGCGCCATCTATGATCGATGTCTCGAATTATTGGGGTCAGTAATAAGTTTACTATAGACGGTATGTACATGTCACCAACTTAGGTGTCTCACTACATTAGGATTCCTCACCATATCTTTCTTTGTGTGGCTGAACGGAACGGTCGTTGTGATCTCTTACTAGAATGCGTGTGTGCTACAAAATTCTGTCATTAGCAACCGTCGACCTCAAGAATTTTTAGAAGCGGCATGGTCATCATGGAAACTGGCGTTCCTCAGAATTCGAAAAAAGTAGCACACTGAGTCCTTCTTGACCAATTATCGATTTCAGTTAATCAAGTTATTAATTTATTTTTTAAAAACATCTATTCCTTTTTAGGCTACTTCGGATATATTATTCAAAATATTAATGTAATTATACGAGCTGTAAGCCACTCTCCTTATTGGCTGTACATCGGAACTGATACATACATATAGGTAAAACAGAAAGAAACACTCAAGCAATACAATAATTACATTTACAGGAAGTCATGGGCTACCAACATTAGGATATCAGACCGTCCTTGTCGTCTCAACTCGGTAGATCCTTCAAAAGAAAATCGCTATAAATATAGACTACCACGAACAGCAACTATAGATATACAAACAACAAATTAATGTACCATATCACCTGTATCAGAGTGTAAACGTTTGGCGCGATACCTGCGAAACTGTAAGACTACTGTCATAACAAATAAATCACCACCTTAATGTAACAAATGTAGAACGACAGTCAAAATACAGTTGACAATCATGTTATCCGTATGTCAATCCCTCTAGACTTATACACAAGTAGGAATCGATGCTCAGTGTTCTACTATAACATACAAATGTAGAATGAAATTAATATCATCCGCATTGTACCGCAGCTCACTCCATAACAGCAATTTAGCTTAATCGGATCTGCAGTGAAAAGCAAAAAATAAAAATTAGTGTCACACGGCAGCGAGTCTGGGCATTCCTTATAAGACTTTTCTCCCTGTTTACTGAAGTAACTGGTGATGATCGTACACTGAATTTTTGCAGTGGAAATGAAGAAATTGTTAATCTGAGGACTTACAACACTTCCTATTTCTGACATGACTTTTCTCCTAACTACACACGCCGAGACAGGGGAGTGGGTGGGGCAGGAACCAGCTGGGTGCCCAATGTGTACCGACAGGATCACCGTGTCGCCTAAACTGGTTGGAGGCGTTAAGGTAATAGGTACCTGGAGCTTAGCAGCGGGTGCCAGCGTGGCTGTGTGGCGCGCAGACAGGTGATATGACAAGGCCGCGACTGTCTGTCCAGGACAGCTGGCCGCGGTCGCTTGGCTGTCGGGGTGGCAACCACGCCCTGTCTTGCAGTGACGGAACAATTACCCGAAGTGTCACAGCGTTTCATGTCAGTACCAGGCACTGTGGGAAGACCGATCAACAGTACACAGCTGCTGCCGTGTCGAGTAATGTTTCGGTTTACCGTCTCTGTGTTCACAGTTTAATTTCATTCTATGTTGGGTGCTGTTACTCGGTGTGCTAAAATAATTTCGTCAATGCTCACTCAGTGGTGCCCTGACTCTCTCTCTCTCTCTCTCTCTCTCTCTCTTTCTCAGTGTCTGGAGTTTGTTGAAAGCGATTGTTGCCTCTTATCATTTGAAGTATATCAGTTTCTTAAACGTTACAAAGTAATTAACGTGTTTTCCTGGGTGGCAAGTCACCCAGGCACTTAGGAACGATTGCAAGTCGTAAGACTAACACAAATGACACTTCATCTATCAACATTTAGAGGCGATTATTATCTTAAAACTAATAGACACGACACTTCATATACCAATAAGCAAAATAAATACACCTACCCTTTAACTTCTTGTTTTTATTACACGCTCCTCAGCAATAATTTTTCTCACCTCAATTTTTATTACACCTTTCTTAGTAATAACTTTATTTTCAGTTCCACCTTTACGAAGCTCCTAAGCACTAAACCTAGTCTGTTGATAGTTCTGGGTTGTCACTAACCTACATCTAGGATTTTGACTCTTTTTCCACTATCATACAGGATATTACCTGGCACGAGATTCATACCAAAGTAGACATAACTGATAGTTGCATATCAACTCGATTCTCTCATTTATCTTCCCATTTCATAGCCTGTTAGGGCTAACTAGTTCTCTCTAAGTTACAGATTTTTATGGGTGTGTTTTCTATTGCCTGCGCTGGTGTTTGCTCTTCTCAGTATTGAGGCTTGTGTAAGCCGCGTATTCACTGATATGACACTCAGTATCACAGACCAATCCTCCAATCTGATCTGCCACAGCTACTTAGAAAAGGGGTGGGTACCCCAATGAGAACGACATCATGCATTGGAAGGCACATGATAGGTGGAATCTGCTGCAAGGCGAACAGCCTCATGTCGTTTTCATCTTCGACAAACCACGCCCTCTCGAGGACAACTGTTCTTACCTCCAGCTCCTCTCGCAGTCAAATCAGAGGTCATTCCTAAACACTTGTGGCATCTCAACTAACAGAAGAAACTCCAACCTATTACCTCCAGGACCATCTCTGCGTGCCGTAGACACACCGTAATTTTAACTTAAATCCACCAAATTAGCCCTGCCCTTATGTTCACAATAAACAACAAATGAAAAAATTATAACTTAACACACCAAAGATGTCATTAAAACAACAACTTCAGGAGAAAGATAACTTTTAGTTGGAAATTGGAAATTTGTGGTAAGGTCTATGGGACCAAACTGCGGAGGTCATCCGTCCCTGGGCTTACGTACTACGTACTACTTACCGTAATTTAAACCAACTTACGCTAAGGACAACACACACACCCATGCCCGAGGGAAGACTCGAACCTCCGACGGGGAGAGACGCGCGAACTATGACGAGAGGCCTCAGACCGCACGGCTACCGCACCTGGCTAACTTTCAGTTTCAAGGCTAATGGAGTAATATCCATTAATGTATGAATGAATTTAGACTGCTGATGTTTTGAATACTTTCTTCCAAGCCGGTGTCTGGGTCTACTACTAGGCCTATTACTTTTTCTACATGGCAAGGGCCCTCAAAAAGGATGCATAATGGAGCATCGTGGGGTGGGGGATAACTTATCTGCATCTCTAATGGGTGTGACTATGGGTTTTCGTGATATTAACTCAGACGGTGATACCCTATGGATTGTTTGGGCGAAGAGACCAAACATCGAGGTCATCGGTCTCATCGGAAGGACGGGGAAGGAATTCGGCAGTGCCCTTTAAAATGAACCATCCCGGCATATGCCTGGAGCGATTTAGGAAAATCACGGAAAAATACCCTATGGTATAATGGATTAGACTGTTCATTATATTCTCAAACTGTGGGATGTACTCAGCCCACCACGCCGGCCGGTGTGGCAGAGCGGTTCTAGGTGCTTCAGTCTGGAACCGCGATACTGCTACGATCGCAGGTTCGAATCCTGCCTCGGGCATCGATGTGTGTGATGTCCTTAGGTTAGTTAGGTTTAAGTAGTTCTAAGTTCTAGGGGACTGATGACCTCATATGTTAAGTCCTATAGTGCTCAGAACCATTTTCAGCTCACCACATGTGCTTTTCACAACAGTGCAGTCATGTCAGCTTTCCAAATTCTCTGAAATATCTCTCTATGTGACTGGCTACAGCATAGTAAACACTCATCCAGTATGGAGTGATATTCCACTGTTTCCTCTCAAAGATCCCAACTCAGGACGTAAATTGTGGACCATTGTCCAAAAAGATTTGCTTGGGGTTGCCATATTCTGTGGTGTAACACCTTCTGCATCTTACAAATACTGTGTCCACAGCCATTGAAACGAAATACAACTCCATATGCTTGGTAAAGACGTCTTGTATGGCAAACAAGAAATTCGCTCCTCTTCTGCCTGCATGGAGACTTCCCACTATACTCTGAATAGGGACGACTTGCTGGCTAGACCGTGTCCGCTTTACCTGAGGCCTTTCCCCAGCGTTTGTAAACTGCGTGGCTGCCTCCATGAGGACGGTGTCGTTTTCGTAGCACGCAGAAAACTCAGTGTACCTTTTCTGCTTGTTTTCACATAAACTACTTCTTTCCGAAACATGCCTTCACTGCCTGGGGACCTCGAGAAGCTTTCTCGATATGCTAACTTTCTTTAGCAAGTGTAGTTAGTAGATAATTTGGACAACTGTCCTACCATTTTCGATAGTGAGACGCAGCCAGCAGGAGTAATCTGACTGAGTGGTTTAGTTGTCCCAACCTGTGTTGGCAAACAGTTCAGTTTCTGGTTCAAAAATGGCTCTGAGCACTATGGGACTTAACATCTGAGGTCATCAGTCCCCTAGAACTCAGAACTAATTAAACCTAACTAACCTAAGAACAACACACACATCCATGCCCTAGGCAGGATTCGAACCTGCGCGGTTCCATACTGAAGCACCTAGAACCGCATGGCCACTGCGGCCGTCTCAGTTTCTGCCTAGACGTGAAAATGATAATAAGTGTGCAGCTAAGTGGAAGAACTGTTACCACAGCGTAACTATATTAATTATGCTTCATCTTTATGTAAGTACAGATATATTTTCGACAAATGCTACCTTGCCACTTACAATTGTCCCACTTGTATCTGTTTAGTCACCAGCAAATGATATTTTTGTATTTATGCAGTGATCTCCAGCAATATAAGCATGTTCATGAGTGTATAAACACCTGAGGATGGGCGCAAGCCCGAAATCGATCGTGTGACAAATAAATAACCTTTTATTGTGACTGGTAGCGGAAATTTTTCTACAATCTACTTAAGAAAAGGTCGCACTAGCGTCCTATATGCGGTGTCCTTTGCAGACAAACGACAGATTTCCCAAAATTCTCCAAATATACCGAAGTCGACCGTTCTCCTTCCCTATCGCAATCCTCCCATTCTCGTTCCGTTTCATATCGCTCTGCAAACACACCAAAATTTTGTAAAAACTAAACCTGACGGACATATGATTTTACTCCATCTCCCAAGACAGGGTGGGGTTGTTTACGGCAGTATGGCAGTGTAGATGATTGTCTCGTATGTGGAAGCGTTAAGTTACTTCCCTAATAGGAGAATGTGGGTTCGATGCCGAAGTACTCCTTGTAGCCCCTTCAGGCAGAACAAAATAATACTTAGGTTGGGAACGCTATCTTCGAGTCCATTGGGGAAAAAGGAAACATCATTATCCCCTTTCGCTTCCGCTGCCAACCGTGTACTTAGCAGTCTGTCAGCCCTGCAGTGGGAGGGAGAATCAACTGGATGGTCATGCCCTGAACACAAGCTGGTCTGCGTCCACAGCAGTTCCTACTGCAATGGGAACGGAGCTACACATTCCGACATAGATGTAACTGAGCAAGGTATGAAAACCTGCCGGTCCACAGTAATTCTCTTAATCCCTGCATCTAATTTATCAGATATTTTCTTATTCAGTGCTTCTAACTGCCCCTAAAGTTGTTCAGTAACATTATTTCCTTATTTGTTCACCTACTTCCCCCATGTGATCTCACGCCGACGCCAAGTTAGAACTCTAAATATAAAAAGAAAAAAAAGGAAGGTTCATGTGGCTCTAAGCACTGTGGGACTCATCTGAGGTCACCAGTCCCCCAGTCCCCTAGACTTAGAACTGCTTAAACATAACTAACCTAAGGACATCACATCCATGCCCGAGGCAGGCTTCAAACCTGCGACCGTAGCAGCAGCGTGGTTCCAGACTGAAGCGCCTAGAACAGCTCAGCCACAACGGCCGGCAGTTATAACTAATTGATTCAAATCGCTCTGAGCACTATGGGACTTAACATCTGAGGTCACCAGTCCCCCAGTCCCCTAGAACTTAGAACTAATTAAACCTAACTAACATAAGGACATCACACACATCCATGCCCGAGGCAGGATTCGAACCTGCGACCGTAGCGGTCACGCGGTTCCAGACTGTAGCGCCTAGAACCGCTCGACCACCCCGGCCGGCCGGCAGTTACAACTCTGAGCATCTACTCTAACTGCTACATCAACAAATTGTGCAGTAATCCCTGAAAAGGACTGATTAATGTTAATTAAAGCCTCCTCCAGTGTATGAAAAACCAGAGCCTGAGCATGAATTCTGCCCGATAGCTTGTTTCTTTGCGCCAAAGTGCTCCAGTGAACGAATCTTTCATCTCTTATTACAATCGCATTTGCAGGTCTAGTTTTTTTTATTATTATTTTATTTTCGCGTGCTGCGCATCTAATTTCTCCCTGGATACAAAACTAAATTTTTCGGGTAACATCTTGTCTTTTGTCTTTGCTCTAGCGTTCTGTGCATCCAGTTCAGCTTCTAACTTCTCGTTTTATGGCTGCATAACGGCCATCGATTGGACAAACAGTGCTGATACTGCGTCACTTGCAGTGGCTGATTGCAAAACAGTACTCGCCTGGTTTATGCTGGTTTCGTTGTTCGGTAGAAGTGCCGTCACGTGCCCTGGCGATATCGTTGCTTTACCATCATCAGATTGGCAAATAGTGAGTACTGTCCTTGCCAGAGGTGGCTGCGTCCACTGTGACGCCGGCTGTGCAGGTATCTATGGTCTCATTAGCAGCATGCAAACCTTTCTCGATCCCTGTGGGGAGACAGCAACGTGTCCGCCGCTCGTCCCCGTAACCTCTGCCTCATGGCCATTACATCGTGAGGCCTAGCGAGAAAATTTCTCTCTCTTGCAGTGGAATGACGAAATTGTAACGGTTGCCACTGTGACTGGGTAAGTGGGAAACAGCGTTGTGGTTGCAAGCATGTAGGGCTCGTCCCATTACAACGAGGGAGCTGCTTATGTGAAACCAATGGTAGGATCCTGTCATGGTCATCATGTTTGTAGCACTTGCTCTGTCATGGTAAGTATTAGGTAAGGTCCAGGCCGGTGAAGCCTTGTGAAGAATTATCTCGTAAAACAGTCAGTCTTTGTGATCATTGAGAGAAATACTGGCTACTGTTCATCAAAATGTACTTGCACCTCGGCTACTTCTTCCTGTAAATTCACAGATAAATGAGATCTTATCTTTATAACTGCCTTTTATCATGACAATTAACATCAGACCCCATAGGAGCAGGTGTTCCAGCTGCAGGGTTATTAAAATTATTTAGAGGCTGGAGGAAGGGCTACAGAAGCAGCTGAGTACTGCAAATTGTATATTACTTTGAAGAACAAAATAAGATAACCTTCACAAAGTGGGAATGGTCTAGAATCCATAGTTCCGGACCAAAAACAGTCCCAGCAACTTATCTACGGCAAACTTGTAAGGTGCAAGAATTACGGAAGCAAACAATATAATGAGTTCATCTAGCATTTCGAGAGAAATGCACATAGTATTCAAAGGGAACCATTAAAGGGAGACATACACATATCATCAATGACATACGACAGAGGCGAGGAAATGAGAATACGAGCATGTCAGCGTGATGCTTACTATCAGTGCAATGTAGTTTTGTCGATAAGAGTGTGTCGTCACCGCGATCGCGATCTTGGCATACAAAATACAAGCGGAGTCAGTGTTTACTGAAGATGTCTGGCTTCAGACGTGTTGCGACTAAGATGGGTGCTAACTAACTTGAATTCTAGTCTTCAATAATCGGTAACTGGCCGATTACGACTAGGACCTGCTTCAAAGTTGGCCTTTGCAGCGTGCATCTCCCTATTTTATCACCTGAGGAGGACATACTAATGATCTGACACTGGAGGAAAAATAGTCCTTTATTGTCAACATGACTAGGGTGGCTGCGCTTCCCTCCTGTGGCAGGTAAGACGAATAGCGTGGTCGACTCCTTGAGCTTTCGCGCTGGTCATTCTGGAAAAGTGAGAAAGAGTTCCTCTCGTGAAAAACAGTCTGCCTCTGCTGAACCGTTTTCGTGAACCAGGATTGAATTTGACAGCTAGAACTATCTCTTCAGCTTACCTGCCACCTTGGCTTCTATAATGCTGAAAATTATGTGGAGCTTTCCTCGATTAATTCTCTATTTCAGCAAGCGGTTGCTGGCTTCAGAATTTCCGAGACAATTTTTATTACGGTGAAAATTGTTGTACCTAAGTTTGCACCTTTGTCGTTCTTTAGTAGATATAGAAGCGAGGAATAGTTGCGGATCGTGGATAGACAATTCAAATATTAATTTATTCTACATCTAATATGAAATAGTAAGAGTAAAGCATAACTTTGTTTTCTGTAGTTGCAGCGTCAGTTGCTAACCGTAGATATGAATGTTGCAATATACTCAGATACGAACGTCTACAATTCAGTGATTCTTCACTACAATGGCTGCTCCGTAGATGACGAGCTCTGCCCGCTATGTTATGAAATGGCAAGCACACAAAATGGTCTCTGTGGGTTGATGTCTGACCTAAAGTAGATCCAGCACTGGAGATCCGGAGAGGGAATGATTGCATATCAGTGGCAGCGACGTAAGCGTTCGCGGCAGCGCCCTCATGCCACGGTGGCGGCTGTACGAAACGCGGAGGCGTAACTGGCGGGGTGCGTCTTTTAAAAGTGCGACCGACCAGATGGCGGCTGACACTAATCGTGCATGCTATACTCGCGTGGTTGCCGCCATCTGAGTCATCGCCTCTCTTATAGGCAGAATCTATATTTGAATTTTGAATTACTCAAGTATTTCATGTCTCTTTCTTTGTCAGGCTGAATGAAAGGGTCGTTGTGGCATCTCATGTGGGTGCGTGGGTGCTAGAAAAGTCTCTCATTTAAAAACAGTTTATAGTTCAATAGAGAACTGTTACAGCTATTTGTGAAGGATTTGTTTTGGAAGTTTTTGCCGACCAGTTTTCAGAGTATAGTTTTATTACTTATAAACTGGAGCCAATACGTTTCAGTAAAGAACTTAGTAAACCTTCAATCGCTCCACTAGCTCTTATTCCATTTTAAAGCAGCATCAATAGTTTAGCCAGCGCTATACATATAGTTGTCAGCAGACGGGCGACATACTGCAGTAAGTCTAAAGCGCTGCAGTCATGGACTGTGCGGCTGGTCCCGGCGGAGGTTCGAGTCCTCCCTCGGGCATGGGTGTGTGTGTTTGTCCTTAGGATAATTTTGGTTAAGTAGTGTGTAAGCTTAGTGACTGATGACCTTAGCAGTTAAGTCCCATAAGATTTCACACACATTTGAACATTTACTGCAGTAATCCTGTAAAGGGCATACTGGATTCAGTGTTGTTGGGATACCCAGATGCGACTTGGGCAATACTAATGAACATTTATTTTAATTTCTCCTGACTGTCCACACAAGATGCCTCATTTGTCGGGTTGAAACAGAAGTAGTAAGTGAAACTGAACTTAACAGACACATTATTGCACTTTAGACAGTGTAATATAGCTAAATATGAGTATATTATACTTGAATGTACATTTCACAATATACACTGCACAAAAGAATTAAAGGGTCACATTTTGAAACCCCGTCATTTGCCACCATTGGAACGCAGAAGTTTGAAATTTGGTTCAAACGTACTTATAGTCTTCCTCTGTAATGGCGCATAAGCGTGGCGCCCTGCGACATCACAATCTAGCTCAGCAACGCTTCAAACATCAACGTGTCGACACATCCTAAAAAATCCCAGGGATTAGAAGGTCATGTATGATATACGGTGTGTTACTGATGACACATTGGCACCATATTTCACAACAATTCTGTCCAAAGCCACCGTGGACGATGAGAAGATCGTCACATTCCTTCTAATTCACATTTCGCCCCTTCTTTTAACGCCTCTGCTACGGAGGTCATAAGTATGAACCACGAAGCCCAGCGTTGAAATCAGGCAGTTTTCTTATGGGTGGCAGAGGAAATCAGCAGACACACAGCCGCCCAGAATCGACACGAAAAGTCCTCGGGAGGTGGCATAGAGTTTGTCTATAAAATCACGCCTGCCATTTGGGAGTTCATGTATACACATTTCTCAGTCGAAAAGTACTGTTTACTGTGCGTTGTGAAACCGAACGACGTTCCTGACAATCTTTGACACTTTCTTAATAACCTTTGACACTGCTGATACCCCCCGGATGATTCAGTCCTTCTATAGGGACATCGTGGGGCCGCTATGTCATTGAGCGTTATCTGGCCTCTCTGGGGTGTGGTAAGAGCGCAGGTTTTGCAGTAGTACACAGGATGGAACCACTGGGGAACGTTCAAAACCATTCAACGAAATTTGAACGTGATCCGATGAAGCGAAGCGTGTTTATGCTTTCTCGGTCCTGCTGTGTCGCAACTTCCCGTGGCATGAATGAAATTTCACACGTCTGCATCGCTACAGCGGCAAATAATTGGATTTCTAAAAAGTGACTCTTCGACGTTTTTGTGCACTGTACGAGCGACTATCCCGGGTTACAGAACCCAGAACCAGTTTCTGGTTGCCTATCTAACAGCTTACATAGGCAACAAATTTGATTTTTAAAATTTCTTATAAGCAGTGACCGAATTTAAAATGCTGATATAAGCTGCTCATTAAAAGATAAAATCTTATTTGAAAGAGTCAACACAGTAAGACAACTACTGCAGTTATAATCTGTGCCCATGCCTTGAGGCAACGATATTCAACACGCGCGAGTACCCAAGATATTCTCATTAAGTATTTGAGAATGAGAGCAATTTGCAACAAACTTCACATATAATTCCAAACTCAGCGAAACTTGTCTTCGCTGACACGCCGTACAAAATACGTACTACACTTTCGCTGTTCATACACTCAAACTGCCTTAATACTTGTTGTATTTGAAACACATTTTCTAAACAATATTCACATATAGTACTGAATGTGCCTGCTCAGGAAATATGACGTCATAAACACTGAAATCCGTGAAAAACTAGCTTTTGCTTAAAATGAAGAGCATGTTTCCTAGAACATAGTCACTTAGCGACTTCCAACAAAGTTGAAACAAAATTTGAAACGCTTTTGAACTTTTACTCGGTTACACGCTTAACGTTAAGTATGAAAGACATTAATTTATTTGTGACGTTATCAGAAGTCAGAAGCTGCTTTGTACAAGGGAGCTACATTCTTTAATAAGTCGGGGCTTTAATGGTTCAAAATTAATGAGTTCGTACGTGAGTTTCTTTTATGGTTGACTGCTCAAGTGACTTACTGGAAATAGATGAGCATTTCAATACATATAAGAGCCAACGCCCTCCGTCTGCCTTATTCTTGCCACGTTTAAGTACTGGACGTTGTCATCCGCCGACATCACAGAATCTGTCACCATCGCCACTGCCACTGCCGAAGCTGCAACCGCCTCCACAGCTACCACTGCCTCCAGTCTTCCATTTGGAGGACACTACACCGTCAGCACATCATACCATCAGGTCACTCTCTGGTACCCCGAGTCAACGTCACATGCAAACACCGACAACAAAAGGTAAGTCAATGTTATCTATATTAGTTGTCAGTTGCTAACTGAACAGCACGGTTGGAATATGAGGCATGAAGTGACGTCACGGTAAAGAAACAGGACGCTATGTTTGGCAAGGAGGGACAAAGATTCAATGATTCAGGGATGACTCCCAGATAAGAAGCGCACCTTAAAGAAATGATGGGCAGCACGCTCGTACCGTATAACGTCAACTCCAACCATGACAATGGCCTCAATTTGGCTAGGAAGCGACTCCACAAATTTCTTCAGGAACGTCATAACCAGTTCACTGAAGATTAGGTTCTAAAGCTCTAACAAACCGCGCAGACGTTGGCTATCATGTTTCACCCACTCTTCCATATAGTCACAGACATTTTCTATGTGATTATGACATGCTGATACAGTTGGCCAGTCGAGATGCTATAGGGTGCTTAAGAATTCGTCAAATGAGGAAAAATTGGGGTTTCCGTCATGGAACACGGAGTGTTCACGACGTCCTCATAATTAAAATGTAGAAGAAATGGCCACTCTTATAAGCAGAATATTTTAATAAAAATCCTTGTTCATGAAAGAACGAATGAAATTTATGACACTAAAAACACCTTCAAAACATCACCAACCCACCTCTGGCCTGAGCTACACCATCCACAAACTCCGGGTTAAAGGCCTCATTGGGCTTCCACGCCTTGCAACGCATTCCGTCGGTTTACATTACACGTTTACAATCGACATTTGATTGCTTATTATTTATTATTTATTTGTTGGTTATTTGTTTATTATGGCAAGAGAAATTTCAGGGAATTATTGTCGCAGTAGAGCCACGGGTAATCGAACCCCACTACATCGCGTCATTTTAATTCATAATTTTTTCTTGTGTCAAAATGTGTACAGCTTTATGGAATTTCTTGAGCGTCCGTCACGAAAATACTGATACATTGCGAACAACTGGTCTATCGTTTTCTTTCTTTCGTCTATGAATATTGTTTAAATATATATAAAACAACCTAGGACTCCCTACATCGTCAGTTCAGGATAAAACATCGAGCTTCTGACGATTACCTCCTTCGTCTTTCGTCACAAGCAAATGATTGTCTAAATTGCACCTGTAATGGTGTTATATAGCCCATAGACGGCTTGTTATTGGTCGGTAATTAGTCAACGTAATGCTGTCACAGAGCGTGTCGATGTTTGGGCTGGTGGCGTTCACCGCTCCCGAACTGACGTACACATAGCGACGGACATCTCAGTCTTTTCTGCGCATCGAGAGCGCCCAGAGTCCTCATCATGCAGTTCATAAGAGAAAGTTTTAAATGCATTGGTACAAGGAGCAAAATCTATTTCTCTCGTGGTCCACTTCGATTTCGAAATTAATAATCTGACGTACGTGTTCCGAAAGAACGGCTATGGCGTCCGTTATATGAAGTCAGAGTTCTCCA
Organism: Schistocerca serialis cubense; assembly: GCF_023864345.2. Taxonomy (NCBI): domain Eukaryota; kingdom Metazoa; phylum Arthropoda; class Insecta; order Orthoptera; family Acrididae; genus Schistocerca; species Schistocerca serialis. The sequence goes on along the minus strand of NC_064640.1, from coordinate 488,928,054 downwards.
AAAACAGGCAAAGTGAAAATATTGAACATTCACGTGATGAGTCAGCGATTGTATTCCTTCCTTTCTGTGGCGCTACATTCAGCAAAATAGGCAGACTCCAGGGGAGACGAGGTGTAAGACCTATCTTCCGACCTTCTAAGAAGATAAAGCACAGTCTCGGCCCCAGGATCACTGGCATTTATATCGTCCCTTGTGAATATGGAAGCAATTACATAGGTCAGTCCATGCGTACCGTTTCCGACCGCTATGCAAAACATCAACGGCATATTAAAAAACGAGAACTGAAGAAGTTAGCACTTATTGAGCACAGCCTTATAAAAAAGCACAAAATACTGTTCGACGAAACAAAAGTTCTCTCCTAGCCTTCTACATATCGGGATTCTGTTATTAAAGAAGTTTTAGAAATAACAACGTGTGAGAAGAACTTCAACCGTGAATCCGGATAAAATCTAAGCGGTTGATGGGAGCGAGCTCTCGATGCATAGAAGAGACTGAGATGTCCGTCGCAATGCGTACGCCACTACGGGAGCGTTGACGCCAGCAGTGCAGACATCGACACCCTCTGTGACAGAATTACGTAGACTAATCACCGACCAATCACAAGACGTCTATGGGCTATATAAGAGCACCACAGCAGCAGTTTAGAAAGTTAGGTGCTCGTGACGATGAAATGGATGAAATCCTCGAAAACTCGAAGTTTTACCTTGAACTGACGCGGCGAGAAGTCCGAGAATGTTTTATGCATCAGTGCCTTCGTGAAAGATTTGTTTCTCATGCCAGATGTGAGCAAAACTTTTTGGCAGAGGTACACGAGGCACTGTGCCTCATCTGCAGTCGCTACGCACAATAGACGCTTCACCAGTCGTGTTTATTAACATTAATGTTTAAACTGTGTCGAGTTTAATAGTTGCACTATTATCCCCGTGACGGTTTGCGGACCCATTGTTCCAACACCAGCCGTGGCTCGAAACACTTTCCCACGTCGGAAGTCTGTATATTCATGCATCCGGAACATCAGAATTTCAGAGACGACTTCGTACTATGGAATCATACGCCACATCACTTTATAAAATTTCCGGTGAATAAACAACCGCAACATTAATTTTTACGTCTGCGGCCCTTGAGTAGGCTACCCCACACTTCAGTTTCGCTCCCTTCTTCTTCGATCTACCGATGCCCACGCCACCACCGAGCATGCCAAGACCAAATGTCCAATGAAAATCATTACTTCTCGTGGTGACAGATTGAAATTTGACTTCTTCGTTATTTAAACCCATGGAATAATGTAGCCAGTTATAGCTATGAAAACATTATTTCCATCTTATTCCCTTTTCAATTTATTGCACAAGTAAAATCACTCATTTCATAAGTTATAAAGACACCTACATTACAAACATACACGTATAGATATTAATCACTCTACAGTTGCATGGAAAAATAAAAATTAGTTATATAATGTGCTTAGTATAGTTGTTCTATTTTAAGCGGAGGCAGTGGCCTGCAAATATTGGCGACAAAGTCCTGGACAGCAGCTGACTGGTGTGCCTTGGTGCATAGACTGACGTGGACCTTCCCTCGGTTAGTGGCTGATGATCGCTCAGAATCTTGGTGGGATTTATTCTAGACAGGTCGGCTGCCGTTTATGTGAAGTACCAGATTTACGCTCTAAGCGAAGACGTGAGGCTCCAGCCTGTGAGCAGTCATATCATCATGCTCCAGCTCTTCCATCATATCGATAACTTCACAACGCTAGCAGTCCTGTAAAGTTGTTACAACTTCTCCTTCCAGAAGCCCTGTTTACCGACTTCCGCAGAGTGAGCTGAATTCTGGTTCTTGCTCACTGTACACGTGTTCTTACGATATGACATCTAGTTACAGAGCCGGCTTACTCTGTCTTCCTGATGATGACTTCGTTTTCTTGAGTCGTTACAGGACACGTCTGCATTGCTGGGTGGAGCCGCGGGCCAGCAGTCCTCGCTTCTTCAGGAAATCGGATCCATGGCCCTGTCGACAGTTTACATTCCTCTAAAAAATCTCACTACATGCTTCATGGTTCGTCAAATATGTACAATGTTCTCCAATTCGCCTTACTCTAATTCAGAGTGAACCACAATTATTATTGGCTGCGCATGAAATTAATTACTATATTATGATCCTAAATCAGTCTGCTAACAATTTATGGACTGGGAGTTCAAGTGGACGAGCGGTTTTCTGCCGAAAGTACACTGGTGGGTAAAACTTAAGGAATAAAGTAACATTCGCAAGCTGGTTCACTACCAAGCAAGAAAGCTTGATGGAACGTAGACGACAAATGGAAAGAACAGTTACAGTGTAGCACAGGACATTACATAACGTGAGACATGGTTCTTTATAGGGATTATGATCATCACGGACAGCAGTGCATGCTATGCAACGTGTTCTCATGCTGAAGACGAGGGTGGTAAGATGTTCTTGTGTAGGAAGCTGCATTCCTGCACCAGCGTGGTCAATAACTGCCGGATAGTCGTTGGTGCTGCAATACGACTCCCCAGCGCATCCCGCACGTTCTCGATGGGAATTAAGTCTGGGGAGAGGGTAAGTCAATGCGTTCCCCGGATATCATCTTGTTCAAAGATTTCCTCCGCCTGCGATGTTCGATGCAGTCGCATATTGTCAACCATAAAAATGAAGTCAGGGCCGAATGAAAAACCCGAAAAGACGCATGTGGGGAAGGAGTACAGTGTCACAATAACGTTGAACTGTTAGTGTACCGTGTTCAAAGATTCAGAAGTCAGTACACTCATGCAGCATTATGCTTCCCCATACCATAGCAGCCCAGCCACCAAAATTATGCTGTTAGACATTGTTCCTGGGCACATTATGTGTTCCTACCATATGAGAGTACGTCCAGAATCACTACTCATACTGAATCTGCTCTTGTCTGAGAAGAACACGCGGCCCCACTCTTCGATGGTCGAGTCCCTATGTCTTTGGTACCACTGCAGACGCCGACGCCGATGTAAGGATGTCAACGAAACACAGCGTACTACGCCTATGCAGCGCCGTGTCTCTGTGGAGAGCGAGAGTCCTTGCGTTGCAGTCCCCTCTTGCCTGTTGCACAATCTAGCGGTCATCAGCTGACGTAGTTGAGTGTGGTTGAACACGTCCTCGCCTTTGGGCAGCTGTGTCTCTGGCTCTGAACGCTTGCTCTACAGGTGAAACAATGCTGTGAGCAACACCACGCTCCTAAGCTACACTCCTCACACTTCGTCGTTCTGCCTGTTTCCTGATGATTCTTCCCCATCTTAAGTTATCCAGATCTCGCCTCTGGACCATACTGTAATGAAGAACACTACAACAACCCATAGTAACTTCTCACTAATACATACTCTCAGCCTTTTCCCGTTTCTGCAACTGACACGTGTTTGGAGCAACCCCTATGATGCTATAATCACTCTGACCTCACGTTTTGTGGGTCCAACGTTCTGTGCACCACTGGGAGACTTCTGGCAACATGCTCCCGTAATTTCATTCATTTCCACCGAGCAATTAATGTGTTATGTTATTTAATGTACCACGTCCTCAAGTTTTGCAGATACAAGTTGCACCAAGTAGAGTAGGAACCCTATCGGCAACGGAAATCGATACATTTGTTGTCGTGATTTCATTGTATCGTTCGTCTCAGTATTGTTGTGCGTATTGAAGTTTCCGCTCCCCTGTAATGCGTTCTTTTTGCGTTGCTATCATCTCTTCCAACGATTGGAGAATGTCATAATTCAAGGCGTTGTTTAGGTAAGTTAGGCTCTGGTGGGAGTGCCTCAGTAGCTTATCTAAATAGTGTAACGATACCGGTGTCACATTCATGACACATTCACTCTCTCTCACCCCCTCTTGAAATGACTGCTTGTCCGTGACTTAATTCTACACACCACACCAGCTACAAATCCCTCTGTCACTTAAAAGACTCTTGTTTCACCCAATTCCTTCACAATAAACTCCTTGCTATACCTATTGGGAACAAAATACTAAATAAAATAAACTGGCCTATGTGAAGAGCAATATTTCTCAGGAAAACTGAACAAAACACAACCTTTCATGATGTTTGCCATGGACTCTTTATTTGCCATATAATTTTCTGAAAAAAAATATACGCTATCGAATTGCATGTCGTAACCCACAAATCTACTTACATTATCTTACAAGTTAGTAGAGTAATGGACGGCGCACAAATTTCTATGCTTGCTCCTCTTGTTGCCCCCACCTCCTTTGCAGGTAGTGGCGCTATAGCCTGTGGTAATGCATATGGAGGAGCTTTAAAATGAAGAATGCGTCCCACATGGGCAGTGTTTCCATTTGGTCTGTTAAATCCTGCCTAGTCGTCGAACGTTGGGTGTCCAGGAAACCTGCTTTCTGGGATCGCTAGACAAACAATTCAAACAAATCGTATAATTGAATTTTATTGCGAAAAGTAAATGACAATACTTAACTTTGAGAATTACATATTTATGTCGCAAGCAAAGGGTGACATCCGAAATAAACAAGGTTTTTCAGTACAAAAATTCTAATACAAGCGAAGTAATGAGCTTAGACGCTTCTATTCAGGTCGCTAGTCTTGAAGGTTCTCTTCGACTTGGCCGCCACCAGTCGGGCGCGGAGCTTATGTCCTGTTCACATAGAGGCCGCTGCAGTCGCGTTGTCGTCCTGGAGGTGGGTCGGTCAACATGCAATTGCCTGAATTCTTGTCACAGCCCTCTCTGCTCTATCGTTCCAAACTGGCGTGCCGGCACTTGAACTTACGCCGTAATATTGTCAATTGCAATTTAGTGTTTACTGGTGACTTCATTTCCACAACTTGGTGAGCCCTGATATCAAAGAATAAACTTCTTCGTCTTACCCTTCGTTGTGTAAAGGCTAATTAACATCACCACAAGGGAAAAACCTCCACCCTGGCAATTTACCAATACGTTATGCCATTTTCTCCTGAAGTTCGAGTAGCTTAAGGCTCACTGTTATAGTCAGAACGTAGTTATCCATGGCGTCTGGCTAAATGGACCTAATATTTCCATCCCACTCATCTCAAACAGTTTGGTTACCCCAAGTAACCTCTAAGCAGTTCTTGCTGACGACTCAGCTATCCACGTTGTGCACGTGACACACAGTTCTTCACGTACTGGTCGACATTCTATTTCTATGTACTCCACCAATAGTGTTTGGATACTCTATGAACTATTGTCCTGCACCCTCCATATCTAGACAATATGTAGTCATTTGCTTCTTTTCAAAATTCATCTTGCAGTACAGCAGGCACTGGGCTCTGGCCCAAGCCTTGTTGTCCTACATAACAAGCCATCATGAACACTGAACTGCGGCTGCATTTTGAGTAGCTCGAAGTCTGAACAAGCGGGTTATGCCTTCTGTCACTCTACAAGGGTATGACCAAGTGCTCATGTGATGTCAATGTTCCTGCTCAATCCATTTGCATTACCACACTTTCTTTCCGGTTTTTGAATTGCTTCAATGTCGAATCCATTTAATTTCAACGCCCATGATGTGCTCAAAGGGTCTTTTAAACGTAACAACCATTTTAATACTGCATGGTCTATAAGTACCTTACATATTTTGCCATAGAGATAACACCTGAAGTATGTGACACCTTATTTTAAACTCAGTATTTCGTTTTCTGTGGAGAAGTAACTGTTCACAGACTTAATTATTTGACTTTTTGTGTAAGCCACTGGATGCTCCCTGCTTTGTGTGTCTTGGCTCAGAACGTGCACTATAATCTGGTTGAAAGCATCACATGAAAAAATTAATTCCCTTCTGTAATTCAGAAATAACAATACAGTTCTAGTTGTTAGTGCCTCCTTCAATTTCTCAAACGTGGCTGGACATTCATCTATCCACTGGAATTTAACACCGCTCTTCAAAAACTGTGTTAGTATCTTGCAATATCCGCAAATCCCATTACAAATTTTCTATGTTAATCATCTAATCCTAAAAATGACTGTAGCTCGTTTTCATCTGTTGTTGTGGTGGGAAATTATGCACTGCAAATATAAATCTTGGATCAATTTTCACACCGTCCTGGATAATCACATGCCCTAGGTAGTTTACTACTGTTAACACAAAATGATTGCTCCTGACAATCGTCTCTTCTGCAGAACTCACTTTCTTAAAAAACTTCTTTCATTCACTGTGCATGTTCCTTTCCACTCTCAAAAACACTATATTGTTACCCAGGCATACCATCCACTGAAGCGGATTTAAACCTCTTATCTCTCCATATAGAAATTGTTTAAGTGTGGCCAGCTCATTTTTAAACGAAATGGCAATCACTGATATTGGTAATGGCCCAAGAGGACTGTGAGTGCAGCCTCTGGCCCGTTCTCTGATACGTGATGGTTACTGCTCTTCAGGATTATCATGCGAAAGTATTTTCACTTATCCAAGTTTTCCAGGAACTCCATAATATTTGGTATCAGCAATGTTTCTATAATCATCTTAGTGTTCAAGTAGTGATAAGCACAAGACAGCCTATATTTCCCTTGCTTTGGCCGACGACCTTTTGGATACAGTTACAACTGGTGTTCCCCAGAGAAAGTTATTTCCTTCTATTATGCCATCATTCAATTACTGACTAATAAATTCCTCCATTATTGGCTGCAAGTGATGGGGTACTCCACGTACTTTTCGATATACGGGAGTTTTGTCCTCAGTTGGAATATTATGATGTGTTGTGGGTGCTGCTAGCAATGACCCGTGAGGACTGAATTAATCCAAAAATGTCACTAACAGCTTTTTCATGGCTATCTTGTCTCCTCCTACCAAATGCTCGACCTTTACACATAATGCAGATGTATAGATTGTATGCTTGTGGTTTGCTTGACGTATCTAAATCATTCTCCATCCAGCACAACCAAATTGGCAAATAAGAATCCTTTTGATCAAGTCACTTCATTGAAGATGAAATTATTCACACTGATAGGAACTACACGTTCCCCATGTACTTCTTGTATGCATGCAATACTCCTCTGTATAAAAACCACAATGTATCTAATTCGTCATTGTCCACTAATGGCTCACACACACATAAGATGTTAATTGGTCCGTCTGCATTTATCCTCACTCAAAGCAATTTTCCTGTACCCTGTGGCACTTTGTCACGCTGATCTCAATGACTCTGAACGCAGGTTAGTCGGCTTTTACCCCGTCAATGGTGAATCTAATGGCAGTGCATCATTGACAACAGTATCCCTCAGTCAAAACAATAGTCCACAGAGTATCATGGAGCACAGTGAAAAATCAACCTTTGCCTGATCTTTAGTTCAGAAATCCAATACCAGGACTGTGCAAAACCCCACAAACACATGGTTCAAATCTCCATTACTCTCTCTGAATTGTTTAGTTCTCACCTTAACATTTAGTGCCACTGAACCTGACATAATCTGTAATGCAAACTTACCACAGGAACATAGGTCCCTCTGGCCAATAATAACATATGCCCTTTATCATTCCTTATGGCACTAAGCAACACTCCGCCTGTGTATATTCTTCGTAGCACTGATATTTTTTGGGAACACCACAGATTTTGAACTCTCGTTGGTGATCAACGAGCGGTTTTTTCGGCGTTGCCCATTCCACGTTTAATTCCTACAGTCTTACTCGTGTTAATCAATTACTGCACTCTCGCAACATTGTGGTTAGCGAAGGCGCTTTTGAAGATGTCTCTGGCATCCACATCTGTAACAAATGGAAATGGCTCTGAGCACTATGAGACTTAACTTCTAAGGTCATCAGTCCCCTAGAACTTAGAACTACTTAAACCTAACTAACCTAAGGACATCACACACATCCATGCCCAAGGCAGGATTCGAAGCTGCGACCGTACTGTTCGCGCGGTTCCAGACTGTAGCACCTAGAACCGCTCGGCCACCCCGGCCGGCCATCTGTAACACCTTAGATTCATAGAGGTGACACCATTTTCATCTAGCGTCCCTGTCACTACATCCAGCTCTTCTAAATGTGTAATTACGTTGATGGCGTTGGCCAAGTCCGATGGGTTTTCTAAATGCACCCTCCCCACGTACCAGGTTACAATCACCTAAGAACAACATTTAGTGCTCTACGCTCAACTTCCTTAAGAATAACTGTTCGCCTCTTAATTCTCCATGAACTCATAGGTCTAAATATTTGTCTTTTTCAGCCTATCAAGAAAACTCTCCACTCATTTATTGTACATCTTAGCCACTCCGCCCAGTTTCTCACGAAAGAACCTCATACTGTTCTTTTTATATCGCCACATGAGCCTTATTCTGTCCAGATACCCTGCCTTGTGGCTGATTCCATGTCACCTATATATGCCAGAACCTCCTCTTGCTTTAAAAAGAGGTACTTAGATGGCAGTACTTGAATCTAACGAAGATGCGGTCACACTAGACGAACCTTTACCTTCGCTCACTTCTGCCTCTACATGTTGCTTACATTTGGAACACCTATTTAATCTAGAAAAGCTTTAAATGTCTCTTGTGAGGAAATAACCTCCGTATCTGACCCTGACATTATGGAAACCTTACCCATAAAAATTTTAAAAAACACAGAAAAACGGAGAACAAACAAAGATAACTATAACAGAGGCACTCGCTATAGTAACACAACGTGTATCATTCTTCTCGTGTGAGGATTATTCGCTTTGTCTCTACACAATGCTTGGCCAAATGACGGTAGTACCGGCATGCGTGACACTTAGCAGGCGCTGACTGCACACAGCACACTGTGGTCCAACAGATTGCACTGCGTGAATCTCACTGAACGCATACCAGCATTGCCCTCTCCACTATTGCCTTTGAACTGAGATATGTCGGCAGGTTCCCTCTATCCTCACGATCTGCATCTTCAAGTTCCTGTGACAGTCAGACTTCCCAACCATCCCCTTGCACGTGAACAGGAGAAGGGAAAAAATAGTTTGTCAATTCATAACACAGCGTTGTCGAAGCTGCAAGCTGGAGCTAATTAGTTAGTTAGTTACTTGTTTCATAAATCATTTGAACGATTCTTTTATCGAAATGATGATTGGTTTTAACACTAACTAACGCATAATTTTTTAGTTATACTGATGCAGCTGGTGCAGCTAGTGATGATGTCCATGATCCAGCTGATGGCAGCGGAGTAGAACTTTTGACACAACTTACAGCAGCTGAGGTGAGAGACTGCCATGGTGAGATAGCACTTATGTCGTCCATGGTAAACAACCTCTCTCTGGGAAGGTGAAGCTGGCTGTGATAGATCAGGATGTACAGCAGTTCACCTCCCTTGACGTGCATGCAGTGGAGTAGTGGCAGGAGTCGGGCGGTGACACGTCATGGAAACAATGTTGGATGAATTAGTCCTTTATTCCATAACAACTGAAACAATAGAGATGGAACGGGAGAGGCGATAAATTGCCTCCGTAACGTGGGCGGCCGCAGCCAATGCCGCATGCTGGAGTCAGCAGTAGCTCACTAGAAGGGTGGCGCTCCAGCTATGGCTATGGCGATGGCTATGGTCAGCACAATAGCAGAGACACTGGTGCAGATCGGCGGTGACAGCTTCCAGTGACAGATAGCAGGAAGCGGCCACGGCTGAAGCTCTGAGGCAGCACACCAAGGCAGACAGGGTCCAACTGCGGCTTCTAGCATGACTATTAGTAATGACGTGTGCCTGCACTCTGCAATGGACAGTGACAGTGCAGCCGGCACAACGTGGTGATGGCCGGACATCTAGATGGCTCAGCGTGAACCCCAGTCTTCCAGGAAGGCTACCAGTGGCAGACGACAGTCACTGAGCAGGTGACTCACCAGTGGGAAGGTGACAAGTCGACAGCAGTTGGATTGTACGTGTTGGTTTTTAGACTGATTTGGACCTCCTTTCAACTAACGGCCGGTGGTTAATGAGACTGACTGCTTAAATTCTACAGTATTTAAGCTATCCAGATCGGCTGTCATTCCTGCACAGTAGTAGTTTTGCCTTCTAAGCCAAAGTGCGAGATCTAGTCTGTGAGTAACCATGATGTCATACTTCAGTCGTTTCATAGCAGCAATTTCGCTGCTCTGGCAGCCATATGAAGGTCTTGCAACTTCTCCTTCCGGAAAATTCTTCGTTGCCAGCTCGCTGAACCTTGGTTCCTGTATACTGAAGGCATTTTCTTGCTAAATGGCACCTACTTACAGAGGTGACCTTCGATGCTGTCCTTATGAGGTCGTTTTGCTGAGTCGTCACAAGAGCCATCTGCTTCTCCAGATGAATACAAAATTTTTAACGTTCAGGTAAAGGAAGTAACTGAAGTTGGTGTTTAGTCTCTCTTGATTCTACAGATGTTTTGTCAAAATCCAAACATTTAATGCAGATTCATTACACATTATGTTAATAACAATTTGCTCTTGGTGAGAACATAAGAAGGTCAGGCTTTATTTGAGCAGCTAAAAGAAACTTTTTTGGAGAGCACATTGGTGCCCAACCCAGAATTTAGTAAGCCATTTTTTGGGCCTCAGGATACCTGTAGGGTGGGGACTGGGGTCAAATTGTTCCAAATGAGACAACAGGGAGAGTCCTAGATACATAGCACTATAGCTAACGAATAATCTACTTTAAGTTTCTACTGTGTTTCAGACCAGGAAGCACTTTCTATTGCGTCTGGCATTTAGAAATTCCTCTGTGTTTGGATGAACACATGCAAATTCAAGAATGCTGGTTAGTTGTGTGGGCAATATTCATCCAGCAGTTTGAAACCGAGATAAAATGTATACTGGGCAAACACAACCTCGTACCTGACACATCGTCCAGGAGTGCCGTGGCATCTTAGATACCAGAGATCTTAATAAAATGAGGATGAGTACACGTTTTTGCTGTATCTGCAAGGAATAAATACCTTGTAGAAAACCTATTGCAACATGAGAAGAGATATAACACAGATAAGTATCTCAGACCAGTAAACAGTCAGTTAGGAAGCCTACAGCACCCTGCAGTACCACAGTATTGCAACCTACATGAAGATAATATGGTGAGTAAGAGGAAATACTGCATAGTGGAATGTATATTTCTCTTCGCAGCACATAGATGCACTTACAGTTGATCCACGCTTTCCATATAAATCTTGATGAATTTTTTGTTTTAGAAACGTTCAGAAATTTTTTAGAACAAAAGATTTGCCATTAACATTACTGGCATGTTTTTCTTAACGAAATATGAGCAAATTACTTGTGTGTGAACTTAATAGCTTTGTACACTGAGGTGACAAATGTCTAATATAGTGTCGGATCTCCTTTTGCCCTGCTTAATTCAGTAACTCGAAGTGGCATGGGCTCAACCAGTCGCTGGAAGTCCCCAATAGAAATACTGAGCCACACTGCCTGTATTGCCGTCAATAATTACGATAGTGTTGCCGTTGTAGGATTTTGTGAACGAACTGGCCTCCAGCGTATGTCTCATAAATGTTCAATGTGATGCATGTCGGGGGATCTGGATGTCCAAATCATTCGCTCGAATTGTCCTGAATGAACTTCTAACAAATCGCGAACAACTGTAGCACGTGACATGAAGCATTGTCATCCACACAACGTTCATCGTTGTTTTGGCACATGAAGTCCATGAATGGCTGGAAATGGTCTCCAAGTAGCCAAACTTAATCATTTCCAGTCAAAGATCGGTTCATTTCGACAAGAGGACCCTGTCCATTTACCGTAAACACAACAAACACCATCATGGAGCCATCACCAACTTCCGCAGTGCCTTGTTGACAACTTGGATCCACGACTTCATGGGATCTGCGCCACACACGAAGCCTACCATCAGCTCTTACCAACTGAAATCAAGATTAATCTGACCATGCCACGGTTTCACAGTCGTCTAGGGTCCAACGGATATGGTCACGAGCCCAGGAGACACGCTTCAGGCGATATCGTGTTGGTAACAAAGGCATTCGCATCGGTCGTCTGCTGCCATAGCCCACTAAAGCCAAATATGCAGCACTATCCTAACTGCCTACAGGAAAATTAAAGAGACCTTTGGAGAAAAAAGAACCACTTGCATGAATATCAAGAGCTCAGATGGAAACCCAGTTCTAAGCAAAGAGGGGAAAGCAGAAAGGTGGAAGAAGTATATAGAGGGTCTATACAAGGGCGATATACTTGAGGACAATATTATGGAAATGGAAGAGGATGTAGATGAAGATGAAATGGGAGATATGACACTGCGTGAAGAGTTTGACAGAGTAATGAAAGACCTAAGTCGAAACAAGGCCCCGGGAGTAGACAACATTCCATTAGAACTACGTACAGCTTTGGGAGAGCCAGTCCTGACAAAACTCTGGCATCTTGTGAGCAAGATGTATGAGACAGGCGAAATACCCACAGACTTGAAGAAGAATTTAATAATTCCAATCCCAGAGAAAGCAGGTGTAAACATGTGAAAATTATCGAACTATCAGTTTAATAAGTCACAGCTGCAAAATACTAACGCGAATTCCTTACAGACGAATGGAGAAACTGGTAGGAGCCAACATCGGGGAAGATCAGTTTGGATCCGTAGAAGTATTGTAACACGTGAGGCAATACTGACCCTGTGATTCATCTTGCAAGATAGATTAAGGAAAGGCAAACCTACGTTTGTAGCATTTGTAGACTTGGAGAAAGCTTTTGACAATGATGACTGGAATACTGTCTTTCAAATTCTGAAGGTGGCAGGGGTAAAATACAGGGAGGGAAAGGATATTTATAATATGTACTGAAACCAGAAGGCAGTTATAAGAGTCGAGGGACATGAAAGGAAAGCAGTGGTTGGGAAGAGAGTGAGACTGTAGCCTATCCCCACTGTTATTCAATCTGTATGTTGAGCAAGCAGTAAAGGAAACAAAAGAAAAATTCGGAGTAGGAATTAAAATCCATGGAGAAGAAATAAAGACTTTGAGGTTCGCCGATGACATTGTAATTCTGTCAGAGGCAGCAAAGGACCTGGAAGAGCAGTTGAACGGAATGGACAGTGTCTTGAAAGGAGAATATAAGATGAACATCAACAAAGGAAAAACGAGGATAATTGAATGTAGTCGAATTAAGTCGGGCGATGTTGGGGGAATTAGATTAGGAAATGAGACACTTAAAATAGCAAAGGAGTTTTGCTATTTGGGGAGCAAAATAACTAATGATGGTCGAAGTAGAGAGGATATAAAATGTAGACTGGAAATAGCAAGGAAAACGTTTCTGAAGAAGAAAAATTTGTTAACATAGAGTATAGATATAAGTGTTAGGAAGTCGGTTCTGAAAATATCTGTATGGAGTGTAGCCATGTATGGAAGTGAAACATGGACGATAAATAGTTTGGAGAAGAAGAGAATGGAAGCTTTCGAAATGTGGTACTACAGAAGAATGCTGAAGATTAGATGGGTAGATCACATAACTAATGAGGAGGTACTGAATAGAATTGGAGAGAAGAGAAATTTGTGGCACAACTTGACTAGAAGAAGGTATCGGTTTGTAGGACATGTTCTGAGGCATCAAGGGATCATCAATTTCGTATTAGAGGACAGCCTGGAGGGTAAAAATCGTAGAGGGAGACCAAGAGATGTATACACCAAGCAGATTCAGAAGGATGTAGGTTGCAGTAGGTACTGGCAGATGAAGATTCTTGCGCAGGATAGAGTAGCATGGAGAGCTGCATCAAATCAGTCTCTGGACTGAAGACCACAACAACATCCTAAGGGATACTTTGACGTGATTGTTAATGTATGTACAAAAATATGAAGCTAGGAAAAATGCAAAACAGAAAACTGTGGCATAATTCTGGAGCTCCATCACGTGTTTGATGTTAGAATACCTGATACTGGTGGAAAAGAAATATGCAAAGTCATTAGTCAAGACGAAAATGAGCTAGTCCTCTCCGAATAACTGCAATGCCACATATAAACGCATACCAACAGTAATATTCCCGAAGTAGGAAAGATCTGTGTCTGAGAAATTTTGTACACCTAAAATGCTTTATACAATGTGACGAGGTATCAATACTGTAGCGACACTGTTACTCTGCGACAGATACTTGAGGAGACAAACTGTAGAGTCAAAGCTTTTAAAACCTTTTATGTTATTATTCATTCCTCTATATCTTCCCTATCGGTAGTAAGAAAACAATTTATTTTAAAGAGCCAGAACAGAGTTCAATGAAAAAGCAACAAAAGATGCTAACAAATAATTTTATCAGCTTAATGAAGAATGTTAGCTGGCCAATGCAATTGCCCATAGCAAATTTTGCACAACGCTCGAGTGAACTAGGATTATTGTGAGACACTTCCATATATGCTCGGGTATCCCTCAGTAATTTGGTTCTAAGTGCAATGAATATCAGCTAGATTCGTATTCTGCAGATGCTGTCCCAAATCCACCCAGCCATCATCAACAGTAATCTGCAAGCAAGAAAAGTCACAGAGCCATTTGAACCATTTCAGAGCCATAGTGCTCAGAGCCAAGAAAAGTCATTACTCTGTTTTGAAACTGTTGGCAGACACACACCTACAGTCACAATGGACCCCACAGCGCCTCGAAGGGACGCCCTGTTTTACCAATCTTCATCTAGTGACGTTAGATGTTGCTTGTAGTATGTTCCTTTAACCATCCTATCCCTTAACTATCAAGTAACACCTAATGAGTGGTATTTTGAACGATAATGCGGTCTAGTCGCATGATGATTTAAATTTTGCCGGTAATGAGCAAGCTTTCTCGTCTGTATGCAAGTTTTTGGGGAATTCTGCTCATGTCTCAGAGAATGTGACTGTGGTTGTATCTCTGATTTGTGTTTGTTTGTATTTTGTCCTGTGTGTGAGTATTTGTCTCTGAGTGAAAGAAGTGATCTTTAGGTTCTGTTTGTGGCTTGACAAGCCGGCCGGAGTGGCCGTGCGGTTCTAGGCGCTACAGTCTGGAGTCGAGCGACCGCTCCGGCCGCAGGTTCGAATCCTGCCTCGGGCATGGATGTGTGTGATGTCCTTAGGTTAGTTAGGTTTAATTAGTTCTAAGTTCTAGGTGACTGATGACCTCAGAAGTTAAGTCGCATAGTGCTCAGAGCCATTTGAACCATTTTTTGGCTTGACAACTTGTAAAAACAATTAAACAAACAGTTTCTTCCAGAATCCTAAACCTACTTTAAGAAAAAATGTGGAAGTTTCATTCGGTGTGCATCGCACAAACAGACGATGAAAATAAAGCTCATAAAATAAGGAAAGTAGGTAAGTTGTAGAAAACGACCCAGCACCCGAAACCATAGAATGCAGTCCCTATAAGCAGAACTAATGAGACAATTGCTTATTAGTAATAAGTCCAAAGAATTAATAAAAACGTTAAATATCTGCAAAATTATCTTCCCAGAGGTTTAAACCTGCGACCTGACGCGTATACAGATTTTAGTTTTGATTACTTTAAGAATTCCAGAAGTTTACGGAAATAGCCAAATTTACTAATACCTTTTAACTATGGACAAGCACTTGAGCTGGCTCCACGTTTTATGAATTTTTCCCGCCATATTAACTTAGTATAATTTCCTTATTTTAATTTGCCAATGCTGTAACTTGACATACTTTAACGCTCAGATGAGAATTTTTCACCAAGAATAAATGACCTATTTCTCCTATATTGGATTATTATGTACAGCAAGTAGCCTTTTTCTGCTATCGTTGATATTTCTCTGAAAAATTTGTCACGTTAGCACAGTAGAAATCTTGGGGCTTTCGAAGGTAAGAGAAAGAAGTATGTAGAAAGTACGAAGTCTTAGCCAGCACTCTCAGATCCATCAACTAACAGTGTGTTACTTGTGATTTTGTGAATATCTATTCTTTATTAATGAGCAGTGATTGAAACTGAAAGGTAATATAAGCTTCTGCGCACAGCCTTCTGACCCTTGGTTCAAATGGCTCTGAGCACTATGCGACTTAACTGCTGAGGTCATCAGTCGCCTAGAACTTAGAACTAATTAAACCTAACTAACCTAAGGACATCAAACACATCCATGCCCGAGGCAGGATTCGAATCGGCTACAGACTGTAGCGCCTAGAACCGCGCGGTCACTCTGGCCGGCCTTCTGACCCTTGAATTCGAGAGATTATTTACGTCACTTTGAACCAAACGGCAATTATCTCCCCCTTCTCTGTCTCTACTTACCCTCACCAAAGTTAAAGGAACTTCAGCTATATATTTCGTCTTGCTATACATTTTCTCCCACGCTTCTTTAGAGAAACTACGTCAATATCTGTCAGTAATTGGCCAAAGCAATATTGTGTTCTTCATGTTAATCATAATACTATGAATAATTACTCTCTGGATCTATAAACATCATTTATTATTACCATTACGTCGTATGGCCTAACAGAATAACTTTAATATGGACACAACCTTTTATTCTTTTCTTACGAACAAACGCAAGGGGAAGATATGCAGCTGTCAGTTAGAGGCTGTTGCTTTAAGCAAAAATGAACTTGTTCATCAACATAAACTCTTTTTACGTCAATACAATTTGGTTCAATATATTTACAGTAAGCAGAGGCCATCCCTAAAGTGTGTTTCAGGAAAGTGTGTTGAATACACATTTTCGTCGAACATAATCAGTTGGTTTCAGAACGTATTCCAGCTACTAGTAGGTATAGAAGTGAAGATAGGAGCCATTGAGTGGGTCCCAAATGTTACGAATAGCGTAGTATTCCTGTCATTATGCTCCAGAACTTTTAATTCTACATTTACGAAAGCACCTTTGTTGGCTGCTGTATTGACCTGAGGAGAGAGTATGTGACGTTAGACTCGGAACGCGCGTGCCTGAGGTGGGCGTGGCTCGGAGTGTGCCAGTAGTGGGAAGCCGTGGCCGGGGGCCAAACCGCTTTCCCGTGCACTCTTGTCAGATTTGGCCGTAAGCGGAAGTCACGGTTATGGGTCGACCTACTTCCAGTGGTGAAAGCCGCCAACCCTTTGTGATAACAGTATATGTCCATATCGTAGCAACCACACAAGCTACAGAAAAGTACGATACACCATTTTAAAGAGCATACTGTCATGAACTATTTGATACCAAGTTTGCATCTATACCACATCAAATGTCATTAATTCATTAGAGTAAAATAAAAGCTAAAGGGCATATTACCAACTTTTGAACCAAAGGAGAGACAAAACGATTGAAGGGTCAGATTAAAGAACTCAACAAGACGCAGCAGCTGAGAGACCTACTTTTGTCGGCAACATCACATTTCGCAGTCAAAAGGCATTTATGTAAAAATCTTATCTCAGATCAGTCGGACTGACCAAACGAGAGTTTCGCATATTATATTAGTGCAGCCTATGTCAGGATACTTTCGTACACCACACACTGTTTTCATGTTATACATTTTACATGATTTGACTGCTTTGAGCTGATTATATTTCCATAGTTAGAACCACATCTAATTTAAATGCTATTAAAGATATGGGAAAAGTTATTGCATTAGTAGAAACTTAAAGTGATTTTCCGTGAAATTAATGTGTTACTTTGGGAATAATAATTTTTAGATGCTATGAATAATACAGCAAAATTTCGCCATCTTGCCAATTACGTATTTGCTAATAGTGGGCCAGTTATTTGACTTACAGTTTACCCCGATATCACGAACTAATCGACACATAAGTTATCATCTTCCTATTTAATGAAGTTTTCACTATCATTAATTACATAGACACTCTATATTTGTCAACAGCAGGTTCTGAATCTATCGTCGGATAAGTACGGAAAGTCTAGTGCGAGAGTATATAAGAGCTGGACAGAGGCTGGAGGGTGCATTCATTTTCGTACTAAGATGGACGCAAGACTTCTGATGGCGATCACGGCGTACGAGAAGCACGCTTTAGTTTGAATCTGCGAGATTTTCGAATGCGTGGACTCAATAATTTCAGAGTTGAGTCTCAGGTTTTCATGAGTTAGCCACAGTCTGGTCATTTTGGTCGGTACTTACTTATGGTGTGACGAACAGTTTTCTGCGGCTGAACTTTCCTATTAGTGCCGAGTTAGTTTCCAGTTCAGGCTCGCAGTATGCACCGTTGACTAGTACCTGACTTATTTATTGAAACAAACGTTTATTTTTTTAAATTGCAAGCAGCTCATCTCAGATACAATGATTTCCAGTAACTTGCCCCTAAGCAGCCTAGACTTTATTTATTGCGCACTTTCAGGGTGCAACTCTGTTACTTATTGAAGTGACAGCTACGGATGCAATAAATCATCTTTGACAACGAAGAACGGGGAACAGAGGCTGTGGTTCCATTTTAGTTATATCCACAAAATCTGAGACAATCGTGTATTATTTTATAATACCAAAGAGATTTGGAATCTAGGAAGTACTACATTGTTTTGTATTCCAGGTTTCTTCTCACGTATTTCTACATCAGCAGCTCAATAACATTTCCTTAGTGCTCGTTGGTGGTGCTTTCCAGGGTAGGCTGCCCTAGGTACATCATTTCCGGAGGATGAAATCGACTTCGCCTTTTTTGGTGCGGTGACATCGGCTTCGACCCAGTACTTTGGTTGATGTTTCACTTTTGAGTTGAAGTCGTAGAGATACGTCTTACAAAGCAATGCATATAATCAGTAAGACTTTACTTACGATTTTCAGAAGGTTAGTGAGATATTCATTTAGACGTTTCGTTCTAGTAAGCATCAGCAAATGAAGTACCTATCTAACGAAAATGTATCTTCTTCTCAGTTCCTCATGCAGTGTATACCGTACTTCTTTATTTAATGGTCAGTTATAGATTACTGTTTTTAATCCACGATCGTCGAATATCGTATTGTACACTTTCTTAATGTTTAAATCTGTGGTTGTAGTTCGAGGGCGTCTTCAAGATGTATTATCAGCGAAAAAACTGTGGTACGTATAAGGTTAGCCACACATTTCTTAACATTTCCTAATAAAAGGTACAGATTAATTGCAGATGTTCACCAGTTTTGCATGAAATTTCATAACAAAGAACTTTATAATACCATGGTACCCCACTTCATTCGTTTATATGAAGCAACCACAGTATTACCAGTTTAATAAGGAAAAAAATTCTTATGAATAAAATTGCCCCGCACATCAAGTCGACGCCTGAATTAAGTTATTCTACCACACCTATGTCCTATATCAGCATCCATATTCTCCAAGTCACCATATGGTGCAAGGTAGAAGGTACGTTGTGCTAGTACTAGTGGAACGTCCCCTTAGAAAAATTATTAATGTCGTTGCCGGAATTCTTAAATGTTTTGAATTTACCTGTAGTAATGAACAGCTTATAGTCAAAGTCATCATGACGGCGAGTCGCAAATCGGTCATTGTTACGTCGTGTCGACGGTTCCATCTCAAAATTTGGTGCACCTTGCCAATTTCTTTCATAATTTCCGAAATGCCCTGTGTTATTACTTTGTGACTTTTCCTTATTTCTGAATCCCTCTTCCCGTGTTGCAGCGCGAGTGTCCTCTGAAATATTTAATTCTTACATTACGTGTGTGAACTGATCTTGTACTTCCCACATTTCTCTTTTGTACTATGTATTATTTTAATTCTGATTTTGTTTGAAATTCCTAATTTGTTAGTACTCTTCTGTGTCAGTAAAGACTACCGGTCTTGTGTCATTCAGATTATCATCTACGTTTGTAGATTAATTATTTAGCTGATCCGGAAGTTCGACTACTTTCTCTGATAATGAACTGATTTCCTCCGTGTCTCTTTCTGAACCAAGTTTCAGAGTATCTACTGTGTCCTTTACCTTTTCCTGAGTTTTTGCAAGTTGCGTAACCGAATCGGCAGATGCAACTGAGTCAATTTTAGCTTGCAAGGTGTCGTGATTTTCGTGAACAATAGTTTGCAGTTCTTTTATGGCTGCTTCGTGATTCTGTAATGCATTTTCATGCCGCGAAAAAATAGGTTGAAAATGCTCAAAAATTTGTGTTTTTACGTCATTACAGACTTTCGATTTTACGTAACTCAGCAATTAAACCTTCACGTGTTTTTTGAAGTGTTTCTTTAATTTGTTTCTGATTTTGTCCCATTTGTTGCTGTGATTGTTTTTGATTTTGTTCCATTTGTTGCAGTAATTGCATTAATAATGTATTAGTGCATGGAACATGTTCCTTTGAGGCTATCGGCAGTGCATTTGCACCGGCAGCATTCGTATTTTGAAAAGCAGAAAATGTGTCTTCACTTAATTGAGAAAAAGGTGGGGACGCAAAACCTGAATCTACAGTATTTGAAATATAACCTATATCTTTCATGAATCACTTACCTCACAAAAATCTTCGTTACTCGAACTACTGTAATACAGCGAGCGCAATTACTGCCAGCTAAATAAAGGATTCTAACTACTGAAGACACTAACTACTGATAGGCATACTTAGCAAATGAAAGATTTTGATAGAGAACAAACAATGTATTTACCTTAATAATGTTCAAAAGTCATCATATATCTACGAGTATTCTCAATTCATGACACCCATCTTTACAAATTTCCTTTTTCTGGCGGACACACGTCGAGATCGTCTGCTTTTAGTAACCTCTGAAAACTCTGGCATCTCTCTCTTCACATCCACCGCTGCTGGCGGCTCGCCTCCAACTGCCCAACGCTACGCGCTGTTCACATCCAACTGCCCAACACTACACAAGCAAATATTCCAACAATGAGTCCAACCAGCCGCAGACTGCACACAGCACAGTCAGTGATTTTCATACAGAGCGCTACGTGGCGTTACCAAAATAAAAACCTAAACAGCCTACTTACACTAGTCATGCCCTTTCTTGCTCCACTCGTAAATGGAGCGAGGGAAAAACAGTTGTCTATACTCCTCCGTAAGGGCCCTAATTTCTCTTATCTTGTCCTCGCGGTCCTTATGGAAAAGTACTATCATGCTCAAAGATATCCGAAAGTTCTAAATTGCTTTCTGCCTGACTTTCATGCTGCCCACACAACGTAACTGTGTTCCAGGTCCTGTAATCATTTTTCCGTACAGTCGTTTCACTACACAAAATGGTTACCACAGGTGACAACTGGAGTACAAATCCCGGTATGTCAGTTACTCCTGATGTAAGCAAATACCACGACACTACGACTACCAGGAAAAACCTTGTTAGAGATTAGACAATGACTGACGCTCCTAAACTCAAATTTTTACTATAAGTCACGTTTGTAACATGTTACCACTTTCATTAGTGTCTGAGACAACTAACGCCCGTAACTCTACCACACGAGTCGTTCCGTTATTATATTCAAAAATAAATTCATTTGCGAATAATAGATTTTTCAAGAATGTCTGAGTAAAAAATATGCAATAATTTGAAGTAGTCTGTCTCTAAAACGTTTTCAAGACACGTATTAACCGTACTTAACATGGCCAGCGGTTTTTTATAAGCTGGTTAATGATCTTACCAATTATAAAAACCATGAATAGCTGCATCAAGCCGCCTGTCATCACTATCAACAAAGTATCGCTAGTAATTTCATTGTATTGACGATGTCCCGTGGATCACTGTGCAGTTCGAAAGTCATCTACCAACCTTCTTACGCAACACAGAGTGATATTAAAAATCTAAGTTATTCATGAGCAGCTAGTTGTGCATGTCTTTGGACTTTAAAGTGCATGAAGAACTGTTTTGGTCTGGAACTGCATTAAAACCCAGCACCTGCAGGCAATGCAGCTAAGGAACTCTATTGTACCTGATCGAGAGTCGAATACATAGCTGATTTTCATTCCTGACTAGGCATAACGAGACTTGATGTACCTGATGTTCATCTATTGTCAGTAAATCTCAGCTTGAAATTGCATACCGCAAACCTTTGTACATTATTAGGACTCCTATCCATTAACTGTTGTCCCTAGCAACTAACCACGAAAGTAGTTAAATACGCTTTCAGTCACAAGTAACAAACTTGAAATGAGGTGACAAAATTTTGCGTTGAACAAGGATTCGAACGCAGCACCTAATCGATTTGTTAACTGAGCACAATTAAATATCTAATACCGATGTTTTCTGCAGTAGCGAGATGTTTGAAACTGAAATGATGAAACATATGAATAATTTCTGCCTTCTCTGGACTCGAGCCCAGCAACTATAGACACTGTTTCCTAGGCATGAGTGAACATTAAATATAGGTTTCTATCAGCAGGATCAAGATTTGCTCATGTTTGAAATAGAAATAACGTGATGACGCGTTCAGTGCTGACTGGGTATCGAACCCCCAACATATCACTTGAGTACACAGGAAGATGTTTCTCCATTACTTAAGAGTGGCATGTTCGAAAATGAAATGATGCGACGAAGTGTTATGTGTCTCACTGGAAGTCGAAACTGTCACTTATGATTACTGCTGTCGACGAATGGAGGGAAGCTAAAAATCAAAATTACTTTCCACCAGCAGTTAGGTGCACTCATGCTAGAGCTTGAAATCACATTATGGAAACATTTTTGCCGCGACAGGATCCAGCCCAGACAAGCACCTTACGTGGGGTCTTGAGATGTTTGAAATCTTGAGCGAACAACGATCTGATCGATCTGTTCATCACAAAGGGCTCAAATCCCGTGATCGGGAAAATCCGAGTTCGAATGCAAGTCTAAAATCAAGATATTCAACAACTGAAGCTCTCATAATGGATGAAATAAGTGTCCTGTGACCATTCTTGGCGTTTGGTTCATTAACAAAAATAAAATTACAAGTGCAAGAAAGTTTACTGGTGACAGACTTTCCACGTGCTGCCATGCTGCCACTTAAGTCTCCATCGTGACCCAACAAATCTCTAGCCGTTAAGGAAGGGACATCATGTTTACTGTGAATTTGAGACCACGCTGCAATTTTGAGTCCTTCACTCGACACAAGTAGAAGAGAATGGAATTTCTCAGTGCCTATTAAAATCCGTCATCTGAAGTGAGAATCGAAACGAGATGTTAGGTATATCAATCGGAAATCACTCCACGAGCTCGCTGAACTCCACAAATGGTAGTGTTATGATTTTGTTGTATAGATGGAGCGCCACACTTAGTGAGAATTGTGACTATCTGTCTGCATAGAATGTATCACAGCCTGGTCAATACATTTATTTCCTTCAAATCGACGTTAACGAGCTGCCTTGGCTACCCAATGCGCGTATTAGACATGATAATGTAATCACTAAAATAGAATCGCATAACGGCCACCTACAAATACCGCCAACACTATAGGATGCGGAAGTTTCCACAGAATGTGTTGTGTTCCATTGAGCTACACTGCTGCACTATCTGTTCGAGGAAAGCGTAGCGCAGTGCAAAATAAAAGCTGAGTTATTGAATTCAATTCTACTGTAATGATATACACCACACATCCTCTGTCAGCCAACAGTATCAATCTGTTAGAAGCATCGATATAATTTACTTCATTTTCTAACCCACTAGTAGCAGCAAGACATTGGGAAAACATCTCTCTCAAAGTGCTCTTGGCTACCTGTCCTGATCAGAATTATTTCTGCTCTACCGTTCTACAGCCGCCTGAGAATAGCCAGCGTCAGTCTAGGTGATCGCGACTCATTGTCCCTTGAGCCAGTGATCTTCAGCAAACGTTTTCGCACTCACATTGTGCGATGTGTCGATTGAGCTGCTTGGTACATTTCTAAAATCCTAGAATCAGAGTCCCCGGTGACCTACAGGTTGGATTTTTCACCCACTGAATCAAGCATGTGAAAATATAATAAGTGAACAAATGGTTGTAATAATGAACTATAGCACTGAAGGTAGGTGGACACATGAAAGCATAATATGAAACAATGTCACGGATATACCCGCTGCTTTGAAAATGGTTAGTGACCGGAAGAAAGAAACACCGAAAATCAAGTATGAATACCAGTGATTAACCAAAGTGCATGATGGATGCAAGTAGCTGGCTGAAAATATTAAAACTGTGCAATTAAACTCTGATGTAAGTTAACTAGCTTTGAATCCCCTTCGGCTTGGCGACTGCATCCATGGATCATGCTTATCACTCTTAGAAAGAATGAGTGTGGAAGACGCCTGCAGTAGTGACTAGAAGTTTTGAGTCCAGCTCGACCTCTGTGCTCTGCTCCGCAGTACTCCGCAACGACCTAGAGCAAGTCTACTCTGTAATGGTCCTGTGGCAAGTGTGTTCCGACTTTACTCCCCGAAAAACAACTAGCTCTACCAGCGTAGGAATCTATCTGGCTAATTGCAGCAGATCATGTGAGTTTCGGCTAGTAATAATTTCATAAGCAGCAGATCATGTGAGTTTCGGCTAGTAATAATTTCATAAGTAACTTTAACCAGTTCCTACTCTCGCTGATTTTGTCATGATTAACCACTAATGGTGTGGCATATGAAGGAAGACAGAAAAGATCTCCCAGTACATGGCATGTTTCAGACCCTGGCTAACCAAAGCCTTTGTTTGTAGAAACGTACGGTAAAAAGTGTCTTCTACCGAAATAATTATTGTGAGCCAATCAGCCCTACGTACTCGGATTTAAACAAACATTCTTTCGTGGAACAGCTGCAGACAACGGCCGGTACCACGGTCTCCAGTTCTGAGTGCTTCACCTGGCTTTCATATCTTTATTTCGCCAAAATGGATTCCTTCAAGTGTCTCGCACAATGCAGTCTTATGTAACGCCGGCCGCTCCATTACGCTTACTGTGTGGAGATGGGACGCTGTGACCTTCCTTTTCCGTACTTTCTCGTATGCTGCTTTCAAAAGGAAGATTAGTATTTAACCTCTCCTCGTCAAGTAAGTCATTAGAGAAGGAGTGCAAGGTCGGTTTAGTGAAGGGTAGGGAAGGATATCGGCCATATCTTCTGAAAGGGCCATCCCGGGACTTGCCTTACGTGGTTTAGGCAAATCACGGAAAACCTAAATCAGGATGACTTGAAGTGCATTTGAAGTGTTATCCTCCCGAAAGCAAATTCAGTGTGCTAATCACTT
The DNA here is from genome assembly GCF_023864345.2 of Schistocerca serialis cubense. Taxonomy (NCBI): domain Eukaryota; kingdom Metazoa; phylum Arthropoda; class Insecta; order Orthoptera; family Acrididae; genus Schistocerca; species Schistocerca serialis. The sequence goes on along the minus strand of NC_064640.1, from coordinate 488,903,125 downwards.
TGTTATCTCACTCGGCGGATGCTTTTATTGCCGAAAAAGTTTGACCCTCTGATCCCATTATGTTGAATTCCCTGTTACAAACCAGCTGAAAAAACTCCCAAGGCTGCAGAACGTAACAGACCACACATATTGTAAAAAAGAAAATGAGAAGCAGAAGAATTAGTTTTCGAATCTGTGGAGGTAGTGACTAGTGTCAGCATTCAGCATTCGTCATGTATAGTTAAAGAATCAACTATACTGACTATTTTGATGTGCATATTATACAGGGTGTTTATAAATGAATATCGGGGTTTTAACGCTTTATAATATTTATTATAATTAACTTACAGTTATAAATGATATGTCAAATGAAAGAGCAACTCAAACAGTTTTACCAAGAACCTAATAAATGTTCAATGTGAGCACCATTTGTCACACGGCACACATCAAGTCTATAGCCGAGTTCTTCCCAAACGTTGATAAGTGTGTCTTCAGTGATTGTAGCAACAGCTGCTTCGATCCGGTTTCTTAATTCAGGGAGGTTTGCTGGTAGCGGAGGCACGTACACACGATCCTTGATGAAGCCCCAAATGAAAAAATCGCATGGCGTTAGGTTGGGTGAACGTGGAGGCTTTGCAAAGCAATCCCTTTCAACGTTTGGGAAGAACTCGGCTATAGACTTGATGTGTGCCGTGTGACAAATGGTGCTCACATTGAACATTTATAAGGTTCTTGGTAAAACTGTTTGAGTTGCGCTTTCATTTGACATATCATTTATAACTGTAAATTTAATGTAATAAATATTATAAAGCGTTAAAACCTCGATATTCATTTATAAACATCCTGTATTAAAAGATAGGCCACGTGATAAAGTCACATAACTGGCAAGCGTAGGATTATTTAATATTGTAGTCTGGTTTTCGGCGTGAAATATGTTCTATAAGCCGAGTATGCACCATGCAGTAGTAACAACATTGTAAAGAGTGCTCACGCAGCATATAACATGGGGAATACTAAATATGTAATCTACCATTACGTGCAAAATTTGCACGAAAAAAGAAGATTGGTGGATGACTTTGTGTCCATTTTGTTTCACGCGTTGCTGTGCAGGTTGCTGTAAGTGTATTTATCCTCATTTTTTTATTAGAGGTTCTAGTATTGTTCTTGTGCTGACATCTTGAACGTTGCATGTTTGAAGGATATGAATAGCATTTTTATGGTTAGAAACTGGAGTATTAAACTGAAAAAAGCTTAACATTTGTGACATTTTGTTCTCTTTGGATTTAATACAGAGATGAAGGCAGGGGAGAAAGTTCGAAATATTGTGCCAAGTACAGGATGAGTGCTACCGAAGAGATACAGTGAGAAAATAGTTTTCTCGTTTCATATAGGATCGATTTAACATGAAGTCTACGCCTTATTCAGGAAGCGCAACCACTGTATCTCTGTCACGCCTCCTTTAAGAGTGGAACGCAGAGCCAACGCAGCCATGGTTTTACAGTGGAAGGTATTTCCACAGTCCTGGCCAGCAGCTGGCGCGTTCACACATTGTTCCAGTGATGGCCAACACAGGAAATAAGAAGCGAATTTGCCAGGTTAATCCAGTGTCACTCCAGGAAATAACTTGATCATCACAGGATTCTCAGACAACATTCTACGATGTTGCCAAATCCCAATCACACTCGCAGCTGCAAGGAATACATTTTCAGGGATGATGTGTTTCGGGCTAAAATTCCAGGAGTAAGACTTTCACTTCAAAGATGTGATGGAAACATCGCGCAAATTGCTAGATACCTGAAATATGACACGTGTAAGCAAATGTATATAAGCCAGAAACTACAGATGAAGAGCCAGGGAAATTAATCAGGTAAACGTCCCTGTCATAGTTGCCATTATTTTATTTTCGTTCTAGTCTCTAGTTCGTCAAAATATTCATGTAAGAATTATTGAGGAGTAACTGTTAGCACAGACTGCTTCATTAAAAGTAAATAATAAAATAATTTAACTTTCATTCTAATGAACGGCTCAATAGCAGCAATAAAAAGAAATCAGAAAAAATAGCCTGGAGTGGTGTTTACACACATACAAACAGCTACTGACAGCATTATATGTGGCGGTATAGATGGGCAGACAGTATTGGAATGTGTGGAGACTATCTAGAGTCTGTAGATTTGTTAAGTTTAACTACCACGACTCATAAATAGTGTTCGTTGTCAACTGGATTATTACTCAAGCTTGCTCAACAGTCTGTAAACGGCATCAACCGTTTTGAGGAGAGAAAGAAGAGGAAATTAGTGTTTTAAGTCCCAACGACAACGAGGTCATTCGAGATGGAGCCCAAGGTCGGATTACGCAAGAATGGAGAATGAAAATTTCAGTACCCTTTCGAAGGAACCATCCCAGCATTTTCCTTAAGCAATTTAGGAAAATCACGGAAAACCTAAACCAGGATGGCCGGACATGGGTTTGAACCGTCGTCCTTCCGAATGCGAGTCCATTGCCCCCCTTCTAACAGCCGTGTACCGCAAGTCTCTAGAGGAACGGAGGGTTCCCAATGATTGGAAAAGAGCACAGATAGTCCCAGTCTTCAAGAAGGGTCGTCGAGCAGATGCGCAAAACTATAGACCTATATCTCTTACGTCGATCTCTTGTAGAATTTTAGAACATGTTTTTTGCTCGCGTATCATGTCATTTCTGGAAACCCAGAATCTACTATGTAGGAATCAACATGGATTCCGGAAACAGCGATCGTGTGAGACCCAACTCGCCTTATTTGTTCATGAGACCCAGAAAATATTAGATACAGGCTCCCAGGTAGATGCTATTTTTCTTGACTTCCGGAAGGCGTTCGATACAGTTCCGCACTGTCGCCTGATAAACAAAGTAAGAGCCTACGGAATATCAGACCACCTGTGTGGCTGGATTGAAGAGTTTTTAGCAAACAGAACACAGCATGTTGTTGTCAATGGAGAGACGTCTACAGACGTTGGGGTGACCTCTGGCGTGCCACAGGGGAGTGTTATGGGACCATTGCTTTTCACAATATATATAAATGACTTAGTAGATAGTGTCGGAAGTTCCATGCGGCTTTTTGCGGATGATGCTGTAGTATACAGAGAAGTTGCTGCATTAGAAAATTGTAGCGAAATACAGGAAGATCTGCAGCGGATAGGCACTTGGTGCAGGGAGTGGCAACTGACCCTTAACATAGACAAATGTAATGTATTGCGAATACATAGAAAGAAGGATCCTTTATTGTATGATTATATGATAGCGGGACAAACACTGGTAGCAGTTACTTCTGTAAAATATCTGGGAGTATGCATACGGAACGATTTGAAGTGGAATGATCATATAAAATTATTTGTTGGTAAGGCGGGTACCAGGTTGAGATTCATTGGGAGAGTGCTTAGAAAATGTAGTCAATCAACAAAGGAGGTGGTTTACAAAACACTCATTCGACCTATACTTGAGTATTGCTCATCAGTGTGGGATCCGTACCAGATCGGTTTGACGGAGGAGATAGAGAAGATCCAAAGAAGAGCGGCGTGTTTCGTCACCGTGTTATTTGGTAACCGTGATAGCGTTACGGAGATGTTTAATAAACTCAAGTGGCAGACTCTGCAAGAGAGGCGCTCTGCATCGCGGTGTAGCTTGCTCGCCAGGTTTCGAGAGGGTGCGTTTCTGGATGAGGTATCGAATATATTGCTTCCCCCTACTTATACCTCCCGAGGAGATCACGAATGTAAAATTAGAGAGATTAGAGCGCGCACGGAGGCTTTCAGACAGTCGTTCTTCCCGCGAACCATACGCGACTGGAACAGGAAAGGGAGGTAATGACAGTGGCACGTAAAGTGCCCTCCGCCACACACCGTTGGGTGGCTTGCGGAGTATCAATGTAGATGTAGATGTACTGCACTACAGCTCTCTGTATCAACAGTTTTGTATCCTACACACAGCACACTCCTATCTTATGGCAGTTAATATTGAGCACGTCTGTTTTCATTGCTTTACTCGCCAACTAATAATGACGGCTAATTTATTGCTTAAAATTTGTCAAGCATTGGCGTAGCGTAGGTGGTACCATAGGGAGAAGGGTGACATGGGCCCGAGCGGCACAAACTAGTGGGCGACAGGGGGCAGCCAAGTTGGATAAGCCTGTCTGCATTCTCATTACACTGGTTCATGCGTTGTCATCGAGGCTACATTGGTATTTACGCTGAATCTGAAAGCAATTGGACAAATGGAAGTGGTTCAAAATTGAATTTTAAGGTAACTTACACAATTATACCGTATGCTAGGGTTACCTGAGCCCTCAGTGTTATCTTCAGCCCAAAGAGAAAGGAAGTTTCTACCCGTTGACAGATACAACGGTTACTGATAGGAGTGTTGGAACTAGGATTTTGCGATAGGTAGCAGCAGTGTCATCAGTACGGATAGAGTTGTTAGTTCACATTGTGGCCACCAGTGGCTTCGTTATCTTCGTTATGGCTCGTTGGTCACAGTGAAAAATTATTGTTTCGATTACTCCTCAACACTTATACTTAGATTTATCGATTACAGGGATATTACCCTACAAGGACTTTCTCAGGTAAGCTCGCGGCGCCTGGAATTGGTTATGAATGCCTACATTCGTCATTTTTGTGACGTTATACTCTTTCAACATATTCCACCATAATATGGGCAGCTGTCCTGGCTTCGTGAAGGCATGCGCAAAGTTTTCCATATCCTCTGTCTTCTCTAATGTCTTATCAACGAACACTGACCCTCAGATCTCTCTTCGACCTTAACGCTCTTATCTGAACAACATGGCAGAAAAACTCGTTCCCATCACAGCAAAATCCTTTCTGGTTCCACTCCATCGTTCAGTCATTTTCTCGAAATCCTTCTCATTAGCATGAACCCGATTCTGGAATAGCTTCCCGCATTATTTAGAGAACTGAATAACATCCCCAGCTCCAGAATGCAGTTAATGACATACTAAAACAACAATAAGGATTACAGTTGTCCCTATACGTACTCGTTACGCTTGTACATTTTACTTTCCCAGCAGGTCTTCCTCTTTTCCCACTATTCTTAACTGCTACAGACTCCTTAAATTTGCTCGCTTTATAAGAAAACGTCTATCTTGTACACCTACAGATTCTTTTTATGTCTGCCACGTCATTATTGTTGTCATTACTATTGTTATTATTATTATTATTATCATCGTTAATGGTAGCAGCTGCAGTAGTACAGTTACTGCCAATATTGACTTAATTCATATTCAGTAGAATTTACTCACAATGCCACTTGAAACATTCAGATCATTTTAATATTATTTGTCATATTAAAATGGTTATTATTTAGGAAACTTTAATGAAAGAAAGGTACGGTATCTGTGAACTCTCGGTCCTATGTGAGAGAGGGCTGACAGTCCTAATCAGATCAGGTTAAATAAACAAATAAACGAATAAAATAAAAATATACGTCCCTATAGGCACCATCAAAGGATACACATTGTTGATAAGTGGTACTTTTTACAAATTTCGTACCTTTTGCTACTTTATCGGTACTCATTTCAATGTTTTCGTAAAGTAAACCTTATAAACCCGTTGACTTAAAACTGGTATGCAAAAGTGGTATACTTAAAAACCAGTGTTTTTGTCATATGATTTGGGCACAAGTGACTCTCAGCCACATTGCTAACCATCAAAATAATGCGATTTTACTGTAACCTCAAGTTGATCGTAAAATATATTCATTTGCAAAACTTGACTGTTGTTTCTAAATGTAGTTTATTCAAGGATTCTCGAGTAATTACCAAACAGAATATACGAATGTGCTGTAATAGAATCCACCAACAAGGTCTGGAAATGGACAACATCAAAGTATATTTTGCAATACAAATAGGAAGACTTCATTGGAAAAAGAGAATCTCCAGAACTTGTGTCTAAATTTCTTTTTACAATCACTTTGAAGCACAATATATCAAGCCCGTAGTTTCATGTTTAACGAATCATCTAAATTTTTCCAATGATTTCAAAGATGATTGTCAAATCATCTCTTGAGTGACGCAACCAACTGGTCGAAAACTTCAAAATATGGTATCATGAAAAATCCTTGACGCATTTTTAATTTGGTGTATTCTTTATTACATTGATCGAGGCGGTTTGGGGTTTTGTACTGAAGCAGAAGTTTAGATTCATCATGATCCAGGTCATCAACACTTTGATCACTTTTACGCCAACTCTCTTCAAATTTATGTTAATACGAAATCACTCTCTCTCGAGAAGCAGATCTGAAAAAAAAACTACCTCCTGTTACCCATATCCTGCAGGATGTCTACCTGTGCTGTAGATTCCGTAAGGTTTTTTTTAGTTCCTCTAAGTCTCTAAGCTGGGGTACTTCAATTTTAGATTATTTGTTTCAGCCAAGTGGTAATATGGTAACAGACTTGATTGGCTTCCGCCTCAGAGTTTGAACATAATTCAGGGCCAACGTTTGAGCGCTAGAGGCGATGCAGGAAACAAATCACAAAGTGGCTACAAAGAAATTTGGCCAATCTTAGAAAAGCGAACAGAAATAGATGAATGCTTGGACACACGAAAGTATGCAGAAACTTTGGTAGGATGCAGTCATTTTCCTATCTGTATTACCTGCGTCTCTACCACCAGGTGCTGCGTGAAGCCAATAATGCCCGAAATTATTTGCAAACGGCGGGGCTTCACCTACATCAGTGTCCTCACAAAATAAGAGCTTTACAAATGGTGTTGGAAGAGAAGCGATTGAAATTCGTAGATATGACTGTAAGTTATGATAAAGGCTTGTTTGAAAAACTTAGGATTTCTGTTGGACCTCCAAGATGAACTAGGAGGAGGCACATTTCTGACAATGCAAGTACCAAGTAGAAATGCCGGCTTGTCTCTCCAAGACGATTTGAAACGAAAAATATTTTCTTCGTTGGACACAGAAACTGCTGAAATTCGAGAAAGGTTCCAGCAGCTCCAGTATTCGTCCGGAAAATATGCCTTCCTTAACGCCTGCAATAATACCAGTCATTGATGAGGAATACACCAAGCTTCACAAGATATTGACAAAGGAGAGTTTAGGCTTGAGTGCTTGAGTGAATGAGCTTTCATAGCTACACCAGACTAAGGAAGAATTTATTGATTGGAGCCCACTGGGTTTACTAAAGTTTATTTTGAGTCCAAATTTGAAGTAGCATTACGTAATATAGTTACAACACTGAGAATATTCTTCACAGCTGCCATAAGTAATACTAGCGTGAGAACTCTCTCTAATCTGTAAATGATTAAATATTATTTAAGAACAACAATTTTGAAGTTGATATTAACAAATCTGGCAACGGCCTTGCCGCAGTGGATACACCGGTTCCCGTGAGATCACCGAAGTTAAGCGCTGTCGGGCGTAGTCGGCACTTGGATGGGTGACCATCCAGGTCGCCATGGACTGTGGCCATTTTCCGGGGTGCACTCAGCCTTGTGATGCCAATTGAGCAGCTACTCGACCGAATAGTAGCGGCTTCGGTCAAGAATACCATCATAACGACCGGGAGAGCGGTGTGCTGACCCCACACCCCTCTTATCCGCATCCTCCACTGAGGATGACACGGCGGTCGGATGGTCTCGGTAGGCCACTCGTGGCCTGAAGACGGAGTTTTTTTTAAGTTCATTTGTCAATCGAACAACAGGTACAGATTGGCACTGATGGAAGTATTAGAGCGTTTGCGTTGTAAAAAACGCGGAGAGTAAAATTTTAATATAGAAAGACGTTTTATTTGAAATAGTGGCAGAGTAGCACAGACTTTTTTTATTTCTAATTCATCGTGTGCAGTTTACAATCAGTACAAGATAAGTTAGTGCTTATGTGAACTGCAAGACTTCTTGCTGACACTGAATGTGTTTGGAGTGATTCATGCATTTCAGGTTCGTTTGTGAATACGTTCTAGGGCTTACAAATTGAGTTCTTACGTCCTCGTGTAGCATGTCCTTTCTATAACGGATAACACAAAGACATTTATGGATCTGCAGGAAATTAAAAGGTGTAACTGCTATATTGCGTTGTGTTAAATATATGTTCAAGCTCCTATTGTATTTTTCTCTGCACTATGAAAACACTTCCTACTTCTGAATACATCAGTCAGATCAAGGTCAGATTGAGTAATATTCGTTCTTGAGTAAGAATTTGGTATAAAAAGGAAAACTTTCTCTGAGCATTTTGACTGTGGTAGTATCAGTTATGAACTTCGTTTTGTTCAAAAAGTAGCACAAGGCCTTCAGACTTTAAACTGTATTTGGGAATTAGGCACTAGAAAAATGTAGAAGAGCACAAATGTTAATGAAAAATGTAATGTATTTTGTAAGATAGTCTACAGTTCCAAACCAAGTTTAATAAATTTCATTCGGTAGTTATCATCTTTTGCAAATATTAGTCAACATATGGAGATCAATGTTTCTAAACACGATAGTTTATTTTCCATGGGAGTACTTAAAGACAGAGAAGTTGTGACGTTCCTTCTCCTGTTTCCGTGACGTCCGTGAGAACGTCCGGGCCCTCGTACATGTGCTCCACGTGATGTGAGACGCACCATTTGGAACGCAAAGTAATTTTAACTGTATCACATTTCCTAAAGGAAACGTTAATTACATTTTTATCGACGGTTCTAAAAATACTCAAATCTTCGCTTTAAATCTCTGGACAAGGTAAAAACTACTATGCGGCTGATGTTAGCCCCAGCAGTAGATGAGTTGATTTTCTCAGTCAAAAGGCTTCTTCAGCTAGCTATTACCTCAACAGCCTAAATATGACTGCCACCGAAAAATAATGCCATGCTTACGTCAATACGTAATCACTCACCATCGAGAATCAAAGATGCAAATTAAACAAACTACCATCTGTTCGCCATACCCCACAGCATGTCCGCCTTTGCTCTAGACTCCGCAGTGGTTTCTTATTATGTCCTCTAAATCTCTAGTCTGTAGGGCAATCATTTTGGATTAAATGTTTCAACCGAAAAGCGCTGTAGTAACACCTGGACTGCCTTCCGCCCTAACACATGCATTCCGATTGTCCTCCGCTACTAGCACTTTCCTCCTTGGTGTCGCTGCCTCGCATGAGTACTCGTTACTACACACATCAAGAAAAGTTTTGCATCTCCTTGGTTCCGAGAGTTCCAGAACCTGTACAGAAAATTGGAATAGAGATCAACATAAACGTCATTTCCACCTTTTTATTGCTAATGAAAACCACACATTGCATGTTGTACCACCATGCAGCCAGACCTTCAGTGGTGGTGGTCCAGATTTCTGTACACACCGGTACTTCTAATAGGCAGTAGCACGTTTTCTTGCATCGACGCATGCCGGTATTCGTCGTGGCATAATATCCACGAGTTCATCAAGGCACTGTTGGTCCAGATTGTCCCACTCCTCAACGGCGATTCGGCGTAGATCCCTCAAAGTGGTTGGTGGGTCACGTCGTCCATAAACACCCCTTTTCAATCTATCCCAGGCATGTTCGATAGGGATCATGTCTGGAGAACTTGCTGGCCACTCTAGCCGAGTGATGTTGTTATCCTGAAGGAAGTCATTCACAATATATGCACGATGGGGGCGCGAATTGTCGTCCGTCAATAAGAACGTCTCGCCAATACGCTGACGATATGGTTGCACTATCGGTCGGAGGATGGCATTCACACGTATCGTACGGCTGTTACAGCGCCTTCTACGATTACCAGCAGAGTATGTCGGCCCCACATAATGCCACCCCAAAACATCAGGGAACCTCCACCTTACTGCACTCGATGGACAGCGTGTCTAAAGCGCTCAGCCTAACCAGGTTGCCTCCAAACACGTCTCCGACGATTGTCTGGTTGACGGCAGGTGCGACACTCATCGGTGATGAGAACGTGATGCGAATCCTGAGCGGTCCATTCGGCATGTTGTTGGGGCCATCTGTACCGCGCTGAATGGTGTCGTGGTTGCAAAGATGGACCTCGCCATGGACGTCGGGAGTGAAGATGCACATTATGCAGCCTATTTCGCACAGTTTCAGCCGTAACACGACGTCCTGTGGCTGCACGAAAAGCATTATTCAACTTGGTGGCGTTGCTGTCATGGGTCCTCCGAGCCATAATCCATAGGTAGCGGTCATCCACTGCAGTAGTAGCCCTTGGTCGCCCTGAGCGAGGCATGTCATCGACAATTCCTGTTTCTCTGCATCTCCTCCATGTCCGAACATCTCTTTGGTTCACTCCGAGACACCTGAACACTTTCCTTGTTGAGAGCGCTTCCTGGCACGAAGTAACAATGCGGGCGCGACCGAACCACGGTATTGACCGTCTAGGCATGGTTGAACTACAGACAACAGGAGCCGTGTACCTTCTTCCTGGTGGAATGACTGGAACTGATCGTCTGTCGGACCCCCTCCGTCTAATAGGCGCTGCTCATGGGTGGTTGTTTACATCTTTGGGCGTGTTTAGTTACATCTCCGAACAGTCAAAATGGTTCAAGTAGCTCTGTGTACTATGGGACTTAACTTCTGAGGCCATCAGTCCGCTAGAACTTACAGCTACTTAAACCCTACTAATCTATGGACATCACACACATCCATGCCCGAGGCGGGATTCGAACCTGCGACCGTAGAGGTAGCGCGGTTCCAGACTGTAGTGCCTAGAACCGCTCGGCCACACCGGCCGGCTCTCTGAACAGTCAAAGGAACTGTGTCTGTGATACAATATTCACAGTCAACGATTGCTTCAGGAGTTTTGGGAACCGGGGTGATGCAAAACTTTTTTGATGTGTGTATTATTTTCATTCTAACGTTACGAAAAGTTTCTACATCCTGGTAAATTCTTGGGAGTCGAGAAATTCTCCTGTATCCAACAAAGCTTGGTTTAAATGAATCCATTCCGTCAGCGGTAAGCTGACGAACAGGATCATGGCTGTCCATACGCAGACTGGATGCCCCTCGTGCATTGGGCAGCGAAAATGTCAACTAAGGTCCTGTTGATAAAAAATTATTATAGACTTAATATACGTAAAAGTACTCCCCAAACTTGAATCAGAACAGCATAATTTATTGCTATGAAATACCACGGCCCGTAAGTTCGGATGTAGCAAATTATTGACTTCTCTTTGAATTAATGTACACTGTCTTTGTTGAAACTGTTTTAAATACGTATATGATGTTTTCCTTTGCTGTTACGGACAACTCACTTACCAGTCATATTGATAATCTTCGAAAACGATTTGTATCTTCTAGTTATAAGCGTAAACCAAGTATTGCTACGCATTGTCGAGGGTCTTGATGATTTTTTGCTTAGTTACGAAAAAAGAGGCGGAAAATCTATGGTTCGCACTGGGTGGCAGAAATCCACGCTACGCCACGGTTGTCACAACATCATATAAAAGGACTTCAAAGTTTTTTATTTGATGGTAGCAGTAACCGAATATAGGTAATAAGTAAAGAAAAATATCAAGCGATCTATACGATTTTATTCACAAATGCCGGTGATTTGCCAAGTGATTTCAGTTTAAATGGAGCCCCAACCACAACAATGAAATCATGTGACACAATACTGTTACAATTTCCTCTGCACGTTGTGTGGTTCTTCAGTTGATACAAGAGCAAGGAACCGATGCTGCTCATGAAGAGCGAATTCATTTACTAATTTATTTTCTTACAGTAGCTTTGAATGTTGAAACATATATAGTACCGCATCTTTACGGATCAGTCAGTTCAAAAATGGTTCAAATGGCTCTGAGCACTATGGGACTTAACAGCTGTGGTCATCAGTCCCCTAGAACTTAGAACTACTTAAACCTAACTAACCTAAGGACATCACACACATCCATGCCCGAGGCAGGATTCGAACCTGCGACCGTAGCAGTCGCGCGGTTCCGGACTGCCCGCCTAGAACCGCGAGACCACCGCGGCCGGCGATCAGTCAGTCTTCAGTTCCTTAACTACTAAGAAGATCACGAGAGCTGGCCTCTGTGAAGGTATGTAAATGTTATTCAATTGGCAAACATTCAAAGTGGGTCCAGTGCATGAATGTTCGAACTTAAGTACACCCACCGCTGAAGCTCCGGACAGGGATGCTTGCATCTCATTGGCAGTGGTGTAAACGTTCGTGGCAGCGCCCTCATGCCGCGGTGGGGGCTGAAGGAAAAGCGGCGACGTAAATGGCGGCGCGCGTATTCGAAAATGCGGCCGACCGGATAGCGGCCGAAATCGCTCTCCTCCCCACCCAGCTTGGAAACTACGGGGGCCTGTGCCGTGGATATTTATGAGACTGGTTGCTTCGCTGGAAAAGCAGGCGCAGGATGCATCCGACAGTACAGGCAGCAGCATGGAGAGTGCTGCAGAGGGTGCCAGCGACTATCCGGCGATGACGGCGTTGGTGTTCGTGGGGGAGGCAACGTGCTCCGTTAACGGCAACGGCGTCGCAGGTGGGCAGGCGGAGACTTCCATCGGTAAGACGGACACGGGTGGAGGCACCCGAAGAGTTATCTACGTAGGAGGCTGGAGGTTGCATTGTGACGGAAGGATGTGGCCGGACGTCTTTCAGCGAAGAAATCTGAAACAGTTTGATGTACGGCAGGAGCACTGAGTTCACAGAGCCGTAGTTGCTTTTGGTGGCGCTGATGCGAGCCTGCACTGTCACGCATAGTACACTACGTTCTGAGAGCTAATCTGAAAACAACACCACATTCCCATAAATATGGCTTTTGTGCAGTCAGTGTTGAACTCTGACGTTCGGGTGGAACTTCGTGGTGAGGTCTGCAGCTGGAGAAGAGCGAAAAGGACGAAGAAAATGCAGCAAGGTCCGGTAGCGTCTCCCACGCAAACATTCTGCCGGCGTAATGTCAGGAGCAGGCAAAGTACGATACGAACTCAGATACATCAGTAAGGCATCTTCACGTGAATATGAAGCTCAAAGTTATGACACGCGTGTCTTGATAGTTCGAAAGAAACGTTCGGCCTCCCCCTTAGACTGTGCCGAGAATGGTGCTGTCCTGACATGCTTTAATCCATTGAGCATGTAAAACTGTGCAATTCCTTGGATGAAAAAGGAGGTCCATTATCAGAAACAATTGTTTGTGGTAAGCCTTTTATAGAAAACATACAATCGAACGCCTTGATAGTGTTGGTCGCATTCGTCGAATGCATTCGGATAACAAGAGGTGTTAATCATTGACGATCATTAACCAACGTGTTTGCCAAAAGGGGCCTGCAAAATCTATATGGAGGGGTTGCCATGGAGTATCAGAATGTGACCGTGAGAAAAATTCCTCTCGCGGAGCAGACCGATCGCGCAAGTGCGACATTGTGTCGTCAACCACACATGCTATTTGCTTATCTAAACCAAGCCACGTACAATGTCAAAACCCCAGCTGCTTAGTACTAACCTTTCCCCAATACCTCTGTGTAGAAATTGACTAATACCTGCTCTACGGGAAGTAGAGAATTTTTTAGTCTTTTTCAGGCAGACCGGTTTTGTATTTCCGTGCGATGACAAAAATTGCATTCAGCTTGTCAGAAGAAGCAATTCTTTCAATCATGGTGACACGACATTCCACACATGACTTCACTTTGGGCGGAGCTGGGACAATGTAATTACCGTTGTGCGGCAAAGACTGTGTTACAAAATTGTTAAGGCTTTCGTGGCCACTTGTTGACAAACTGCCTATTGGCTTCTGTCTCGGGTTCTTCGGACGACGTTCATCTAATGACTTTACTGACGTTTTGCCAGCACGAGTGGCTGGCATTGTCAAAGCTTCACCCTCCATTGCCGGTGGTGAACTGGAGCCGAGCTCGCGGCCGCAGACTGTATGTACCTGGTGCAATAACGTCCGAGGGCTTCTCTGCGGTTCAGCTTCTCAATGAAGAAACTGAAACTTGCACCAAACGACATCCTGGTCAGTTTTGATGTTGTTTCTTTGTTTACGAAAGTGCCACTCACTGACGCTCTGGAGCACATCAGTTCCATTTTCCCGCAAGACATCAAAAAACTCTTTAATGCATGTCTCACCACGAGATATTTCACATGGAATGGCGATTTCTACGAACAGCTGGAAGGCGTCACCACGGGTAGTCCTCTTAGTCCAGTGGTAGCCCACTTCTTCATGGAACAATTCGAAGCACAGGCGTTGGACTTGGCGACTTGCAAATCTAAGGTGTGGTACAGATACGTCGATGATACTTTCGTTGTGTGGAGCCATGGTGAAGAACAGCTCGGTGACTTCCTAAGACACTTGAACAGCCTCCATGCCAACATACAATTTACCGTGGAAGTAGAAAATGACAAAAACCTGCCATTTCTAGATGTGCTGGTCACAAGGAACGGCGAAAACCTGGGACATAGTGTGTATCGAAAACCGACACACACGGACCGATACCTGCACAAACTATCAAACCACCACCAGAGCCAGAAAAGAGGCATGATTAATACGCTCGTAGCGCGAGCAGGACGAATATGTGAGCCGCAGCACCTCAGAGGCGAAATGCAACACCTGGAAAGTGTTCTGAGGATCAATGGGTACTTCAAAAATTATATTAGAAGTGTAACAGAGCCAAACACTCCGCAAAGTAACGAATCAGAAAAAGAAATGTCGGGTACGGCCTTTCTGCCATACATTCCCACAGTGACGGACAGAATCGGCCGTATATTGCGCATACATGGCGTAAAGACGATTTTCAAACCGACAAGGAAGATCAAAGAGTGTCCTAGATCGGAAAAGGAGAAAAGGGACCCACTTGAAATGTCGGGAATATACCGTGTACCATGCACATAAGGAAAAGTCTACGTCGGAATGACTGGACGATCAATCAACACCAGTATCAGAGAACATAAGCGACATTGCAGGTTGAGGCAGGTGGAGAAATCGGCCATGGCAGAGCACGCACTGAGTGAGACCGAGCACGTAATAAAATTCGCCGACAGGGAAGTTCTAGATGTAGAGAAGCACTATCACACGTGCTTGTTCAGTGAAGCTGTAGAAATACAAAAACACGAGAACAGCTTCAAAAAGAAAGAGGAAAGCCCTAAGGTAAACGGATTCTGGCTTCCCGTACTGCAGGTAGCAAGAGGAGAACCGCACCGGAAATGACTGCGGAGAAGCCCTCGGACGTTGGCGCGCCAGGTACATATAGTCTGCGTCCGCGAGCTCGGCTGCAGTTCACCTCCGCCAATGGAGGGTGAAGCTTTGACAATGCCAGCCACTCGTGTTGGCGAAACGTCAGTAAAATTAGATTAACGTCGACCGAAGTAACCGAGACAGAAGCCAATAGGCAGTTTGTGAAAGACTGTATTGCATGTAATGTGTCTGACGTTGTTTACACAGTGCTAAGTTGCGAGTGCTGGGGCCGGGTCACGGGGTGTTTGTCTCAAGTGAAGCGATAGCTGGTAGTCAGAAATCTTGCTCGGCTAAATCTTGAACTTGGCGTGCATCAGTAACTTTAAGCACTTCACTGAGGCTAGGGTTGTGATGCTTTAGAATTTCAGCCTTCAGCCCCTGATCTGACAGATTCTGAATAATAGCATCGCGAAGCATTTCATGCTTATTAGGTGCGTCACTGACACAACTGCATTTACAGACTCTAGCCATGCCCTGCAATTCCGCAGTCCATTTATTCTAGGGTTGATCACTACGACGTTGCGTGCAGAAAAATTTATACCGTCCAACAGTAACGTATACTTGACTCTCAAAAAATTCGTATAATATTTCAATTATGTCCTTGTAGGGCTGGATTTGGGGCTCACTGAGGGAAAACAATTTCACTAAGAGGCGGTAGGTGTACACCACAACGCATGAAAGGAAAAATGTACGAGGTGAATATGTGTTTTGTATTCTTTCCACGTTTCCTTCGTCTCATCGAATCGTCGGAAGTGTGGAGGCTACAGCTAAATACCTTCTTTAGCGTCTGGCATCTTTTGCTGCTGGGCTGCTTGCGCTTGTATGAGGCAACAAACTGCTGACAGCAGTTCTATTATTTGTTGTTTCTGAAACTGAACAAGAGATGTTAGACGCTGCTCAGCACTTAAATGTTGCTCTTCCTGGTTTGCAATGATTACTTAAATATCTCGACTTAAATACTTCAATTTATGTATTTCAACTTAATATACGCGCACACATGAAATAGAATTCAATAGAAAGAAAAAGATCGTCCTTCTCTGGTGTTCAAAGATCCTTGTTGAACTTCCTTTTCATCGTCGCCAGTGTTTTATGACTTCCTCTGCACGCTGTATAGTTCTTTAGAGCATAGAGGAGCATTCAGATATTAATTTATTCTACATCTAGTGTCAAATAATAAAAATAATACTTAACTTTGTTACTGTAGTTGCATTGTCAGTTGCTATCAGTAGCTTTGAATGTCGAAACATAAGCTGATACTGCATATTTACAAATCACTCAGTCTTCAACACAATAACTGTTCAGATCACGAGCCTTGGCCACAATCAAAGTCTGTAAATGTTATTTATCTGGCAGACACATAAAATGGGGTCAGTGCTTGAATGTTCGAACTTAAGTACACACGCCGCTGGAGCTCCAGAGATTCATGGTTGTATCTCTTGGGCAGCGGCGTAATCGTTCGTGGCAGCGCCCTCGTGCAACGGTGGCTGCTGTAAGGAAATGGCAGTGTAACTGGCGGCACCTGTATTTGGAACAGCGGTCGACTGGATGGCGGCCAACACTGCAGATACTAAATATTAAGTCCATTATATGATTTTCTGATGATGGTCAAGTGCCAGAAACACATTAACAAATATGCGTTTGACAACAAGGGGACTGTTGTTTCTGGTGAGAGAATAAAATTATGAGAAACCAAGTGATCGGTATACCCATAATGGTCACAGGGTACATCTGCAGGTTTATGTCGCAACTGATATTTATATTTGTTAATCGCAGCAATATACTCTACGTGTACATCTTTCTGTAGATTACTTAAAATCTTCCACAGCAGACTATAACCTCTTTCTTGCCGAGGCGACAAGTCAAAGTAAGGGGTTACCACATTAATATACATCCACACTAAAAGTTCCCCCACTAATACCGCTGTGTATTTCTCATAAATTATGATCTTGAATGCAAATATTGGAGTTTTATTATATGAATATACACTCCTGGAAATTGAAATAAGAACACCGTGAATTCATTGTCCCAGGAAGGGGAAACTTTATTGACACATTCCTGGGGTCAGATACATCACATGATCACACTGACAGAACCACAGGCACATAGACACAGGCAACAGAGCATGCACAATGTCGGAACTAGTACAGTGTATATCCACCTTTCGCAGCAATGCAGGCTGCTATTCTCCCGTGGAGACGATCGTACAGATGCTGGATGTAGTCCTGTGGAACGGCTTGCCATGCCATTTCCACCTGGCGCCTCCGTTGGACCAGCGTTCGTGCTGGACGTGCAGACCGCGTGAGACGACGCTTCATCCAGTCCCAAACATGCTCAATGGGGGACAGATCCGGAGATCTTGCTGGCCAGGGTAGTTGACTTACACCTTCTAGAGCACGTTGGGTGGCACGGGATACATGCGGACGTGCATTGTCCTGTTGGAACAGCAAGTTCCCTTGCCGGTCTAGGAATGGTAGAACGATGGGTTCGATGACGGTTTGGATGTACCGTGCACTATTCAGTGTCCCCTCGACGATCACCAGTGGTGTACGGCCAGTGTAGGAGATCGCTCCCCACACCATGATGCCGGGTGTTGGCCCGTGTGCCTCGGTCATATGCAGTCCTGATTGTGGCGCTCACCTGCACGGCGCCAAACACGCATACGACCATCATTGGCACCAAGGCAGAAGCGAGTCTCATCGCTGAAGACGACACGTCTCCATTCGTCCCTCCATTCACGCCTGTCGCGACACCACTGGAGGCGTTCTGCACGATGTTGGGGCGTGGGCGGAAGACGGCCTAACGGTGTGCGGGACCGTAGCCCAGCTTCATGGAGACGGTTGCGAATGGTCCTCGCCGATATCCCAGGAGCAACAGTGTCCCTAATTTGCTGGGAAGTGGCGGTGCGGTCCCCTACGGCACTGCGTAGGATCCTACGGTCTTGGCGTGCATCCGTGCGTCGCTGCGGTCCGGTCCCAGGTCGACGGGCACGTGCACCTTCCGCCGACCACTGGCGACAACATCGATGTACTGTGGAGACCTCACGCCCCACGTGTTGAGCAATTCGGCGGTACGTCCACCCGGCCTCCCGCATGCCCACTATACGCCCTCGCTCAAAGTCCGTCTACTGCACATACGGTTCACGTCCACGCTGTCGCGGCATGCTACCAGTGTTAAAGACTGCGATGGAGCTCCGTATGCCACGGCAAACTGGCTGACACTGACGGCGGCGGTGCACAAATGCTGCGCAGCTAGCGCCATTCGACGGCCAACACCGCGGTTCCTGGTGTGTCTGCTGTGCCGTGCATGTGATCATTGCTTGTACAGCCCTCTCGCAGTGTCCGGAGCAAGTATGGTGGGTCTGACACACCGGTGTCAATGTGTTCTTTTTTCCATTTCCAGGAGTGTATTTCCCCATTTTACCTTTGGTGAAGAGATGTTGTAGAGAAGGCTTGTCATCCGTAGACAAACAGAATCGCTTGTTCTCAACCCTTAAGGTATTCGAGATGGTCAAAATCAGTAAAAAGCCTACATCATACAGTAAAAGCTTAATAATGTTTTCAAGGTAGCTCTTGAGCGCATTCACTTGTTTCCGGATATATCGATTCGCTCGTCTTTAACTGAAAAACTATAACGATGCACAGACTTGCTAATTAACGTCCTCACAGCCTCTTTTGGAGGCTTACTTTCGAAGCTTGAGATTGGAGACATGAGCATCGACGAAGCCAAATGCTGCAATTTGCGGAGACTGTCAAGACGTCAAGACGCTCCCCACAATCGTTGTCAAACTTCACAATTTTTTTAACAGAGGTGCATACTGACAGACCTTAACGGCTGTTCAGTTTGAAATAAGTAGCTACGGTAAGTTATACTACTCAACACAGCCTGCGTACAGAGAACCTCTGCCGCAGAAGTATAATTTGCCACATAGAAATCATATATTTAAGGCGCTTTACCCCATAAATAATAACTTTGCATAATGAATTGTACAGTTAAATATAGCTCACAGTGGAGTTAATTCGTTTACTGCTGTTTGCAGAATACAGCATAACACGACATTTAAAACATATCTCTTGAAGTTAGTATTAGATTGAATAACCAGACTTAACGAAAGTAAATCTCAATTTTTGTGCTGTAAATGCCACTAAAATGGCTACAGAATACATTTTATGAGATAAGTAAGTTAAATATATAGATATATCCGAAAGAAAGCTAATCATCTGCTTTCAACTGAAGTAAGAGTCAATAGGCCTGCTCAGGTTGTACGTCCTCAGTTATTTGCTGGACGTGCTGCGATCTTTGTTTTCCTTTACAGTTTTTCCCCTTTACAGCTCCCTCTATTACAATGGAATTTATTCCATGATGTCTTAATACATATCCGACAATCCAATCCCTTCTTCTGGTCAGGGTTTTCCTTATATTTCTTTCCTCGCCGTTCTCCGGAGAACTTCCTCATTCCTTACCTGATATGACCCCGTAATTTTCAACATTCTTCCGTAGCACCACATCTCAAATACTTAGATTCTCTTCTTTTTCGGTTTTCCCACAGTCCATGTTTCACTACCATACAATGATATGTTCCAAAGGTACATTCTCAGAAATTTCTCCCGAAAATTAAGGTCTGTGTTTGATACCAGTAGACTTCCCTTGACCAGAAATGCCCTTATTGCCAGTGCTATTCTGCACAAATTTTACGTAAGGGTTTTCCATCTCTGACGATAATCGTGACGCAATCATATCTTCATTACGAAATTGCACATATAAACATATAATAACACTATTACATAACTCACAAGATATTTTATTTAGATTTCCAATGTTTCCATGGTATTATACAGGTATAGATAGTTATAATTATCAATCAGAATAGATTAAAACTCACGGATGCATTCTGTAGGTGCGTTGCATGTAGCCTGCCCTGAACTCGGTTTCGAATATCCCAGAGGTCTAGCAAGATTTGGGTATTAGCACTACAGCGAGATTTTTAGAACCATACCAAAATATGTTCCTAATTTTGGAAAAGCTGAAACTGGGAACCATTAAAAAATTGGTTTGGCAGCTCTGTGATCGTCGACTTACTTTCGGAACTGGTACTGAATTATTGTTCACATTCATTCCATATTTCCTTGTAATTATGATGATATAATTTGAATAATTGTTCTGTAATAAGAAACAAAGTGGAAAATTAATTTTGCCACAGTAAGAAGGTCATTTTATCCGTCAATTAAAATATCTTCTCCCAACTTTCAATTTCTGAACAATCTACTATTCTTTCTGCCCTAGCTGGGACGTGTTACCCACCCCATGTGGATGTGCGGTTTCTGTGCTCTACATTTCACGTGGTTTTTGTGAGATTACTGATGCTGCAGTGTTCATCTTTGGCACGGTAGTGTAAAAGGGGATAGAAAATCAGCTTAGTGGCAAATCCATGCAGTTCGCAAGTTTATTTACTTGCGTATATAAGCCGATTACCGGCATTCCTTTTGTCTTCAGGCAAAATCACGTGCGTCACATAAATTCATATCAAAAACTTTGGTACAAAAACTAAACGTAAAATTTAAATATATTTTTCGTGTTGATTTCATCAGCGCTCGTGCGGCTGTGGTGATACATTGTGTAGTATTTAATCATCAGTTATAAACATAAACTGTGCTTTTCTGCAATGTTGTGTGTTGTGTAGTATTGTATCGTCAACCGTAAACTTAACTGTGCTTTTCAGAAACTTTGGCCTCAGTATCCTCATTTACAACTAACTGTTCCAAAATTTCTTTACAGATTTATTTCAAAAATGTATAGTTTAAAAAAATTTCAAACAGTTGCAAAGATTTAGGTAAATTATGAGCATTAGCTATTTCGTAATAAATCGATGTTTGTCATTTACAGTTACTACAAATAAGTAACACACCGTGTCACGTTAGTTCTCTTTTGAGATGAGTGTATAATGTCTGCATTTATTTTAAATTAACGCTACTGTTGAATTTTCTTAGTGCCCACAACCTGAAAAACTTTTCATGGAAAGAGTAAAACTTGTGGCGAGTTTCCTGTTGTGAAAGATATCCTGCTTTTGGTTGTAAATCACTTTAGTTGCAATAGGCTACTGGTAATACTTGTAGCATATCAGAATCATAAATTAAAAGATAATCAGAAAGCTTGGTATAAAGTTATTTGTTTACTCTTCTGTAAAGTACTGCACCAGGCATAAGTTATTTGTTTACTGTTCTGCACATTATAGCACCAGGCATAATGCAGCCCCACTGTGTTTTCTGTTCTCGGACAGGGGATGAGTTGGTTGCTATTCGTAAGCAGCTAGGAATTGCCCTGAATGCGGTCAAGCGATTAGAAGCTGCTGCAATGTGTGTGTTGGGAGGGCTACCAAGAGCGTGTACCAAAGACTCCAAATGTGCATCACGTACAATCGTCTGCTGTAAATACACTACTGGCCATTAAAATTGCTACACCACGAAGATGACGTGCTGCAGATGCGAAATTTAACCGACAGGAAGAAGATGCTGTGGTATGCAAATGATTAGCTTTTCAGAGCATTCACACAAGGTTGGCGCCGGTGGCGACACCTACAACGTGCTGACACGAGGAAAGTTTCCAACCGATTACTCAGACACAAACAGCAGTTGACCGGCTTTGCCTGGTGAAACGTTGTTGTGTGCCTTGTGTAAGGAGGAGAAATGCCTACCATCACGTTTCCGACTTTGATAAAGGTCGGATTGGAGCCTATCGCGATTGCGGTTTATCGTATCGCGACATTGCTGCTCGCGTTGGTGGAGACACAATGATTGTTAGCAGAATATGGAATCGGTGGGTTCAGGAGGGTAATACGGAACGCCGTGCTGGATCCCAACGGCCTCGCATCACTAGCAGTCGAGATGACAGGCATCTTATCCGCAGGGCTGTAATGGATCGTGCAGCCACGTCTCGATCCCTGAGTCAACAGATGGGGACGTTTGCAAGGCAACAACCAACTGCACGAAGTTCCACGACGTTTGCAGCAGCATGGACTATCAGCTCGGAGACCATGGCTGCGGTTACCCTTGATGCTGCATCACAGACAGGAGCGCCTGCGATGGTGTACTCAACGACGAACCTGGGTGCACGAATGGCAAAACGTCATTTTTTCGGAATGAATCCAAGTTATGTTTACAGCATCATGATGGTCGCATCCGTATTTGGCTACATCGCGGTGAACGCACATTGGAAGCGTGTATTCGTCATCACCATACTGGCGTATCACCCGGCGTGATGGTATGGGGTGCCATTGGTTACACGTCTCGGTCACCTCTTGTTCGCACTGACGGCACTTTGAACAGTGGACGTTACATTTCAGATGTGGTACGACCCGTGGCTCTACCCTTCATTCGATCCCTGTGAAACACTACATTTCAGCAGGATAATGCACGTCCGCATGTTGCAGGTCCTGTACAGGCCTTTCTGGATACAGAAAAAGTTCGACTGCTGCCCTGGCCAGCACATTCTCCAGATCCCTCACCAATTGAAAACGTCTGGTCAATGGTGGCCGAGCAACTGGCTCGTCACAATACGCCAGTCACTACTCCTGATGAACTGTGGTATCGTGTTGAAGCTGCATGGGCAGCTGTACCTGTACACGCCATCCAAGCTCTGTTTGAATCAATGCCCAGGCGTATCAAGGCCGTTATTACGGCCAGAGGTGGTTGTTCTGGGTACTGATTTCTCAGTATCTATGGACCCAAATTGCGTGAAAATGTAATCACATGTCAGTTCTAGTATAATATATTTGTCCAATGAATACCTGTTTATCATCTGCATTTCTTCTTGGTGTAGCAATTTAGATGGTGAGTCATAATTAATGGTGTAAACGCATACAACTGAAAGTACACGATAGTAGAAGCAAAAAAGTCTCAGTAAACATAGGGTCGAAAATGTATACCTTAAGAGATATAGGTAATTTTTCATCTTCGATACTGTGAAGCAAATCGCTTTTACTGCAAGCTCCTTGCTTTTCATATTTTGGGAAGTGGCAGTATGGACGAAAACCAGAAAAAAAATGTCCAGGAAACGTGTGCTATAAAATGCATACCTTAAAAGTTATGAGCATTTATTCATTAGAAGAGTTATGTTTCAAAATAGCGAAGATGAGAAAGTGCTCATATCTCTTAACGTATGCATTTTAGAGCATTTTCTTCTGGTTTTGGTCTATACTGCCGTTTTCCAAAATAAGGAAAGCAAAGAGGTTGCAGTAGAAGAGATTTGTTTCACAGTGTCGAAGATGAAAAATTGCTTGTAGCTCTTAAGGTATGCATTTTCGACCCTTTGTTTACTGAGACAGTTTTACTTCTAGTATCATGTACTTTCAACTGTATGCGTTTACGCCATTAATTATGATACACCATATGTAGGGCGATAAAAGAGTGAACACACACAGTAATGTGGGAGACAATGTGGGTTAAAATATACTCTTACATGGAGACTTTTATTGAAAGGAACAGTTTAAAAAAGGCCACATAAAGATAAGAAAACAGTCTGCGATGTGCGTAGCACAATGTAAAATACACCAAAGTCACATTCACAAGATAAAAGTTGGGTACAGTACTAAAAATCCACACCAGAACGACAATACCATTTAAACCACTGCACAAGACAGAGCACACACGACAGAGAGTAAAATCTGCTGGGAGGGACTTGCCAAAGCATCAGAGGGTAGGCCTCAGAAGAGGGAAGAGCAGGGAAGTTGGGAACAGCGGGGGAGGGTGGCTGGAGTGGGTGGGATGAAAGGAAAGGGGTTTGGGTGGATCCCCAAATGGCAGGTGAAGGGCGGGGTGGGATAGGGAGACGGAAAGCAAGCCAGGAGGGAGCGCAGAGACGTGAAAGGGGTGTGCCGAATAGGGAGGGAGCATAGGAAGGAAGAAAAAACCTCTCAGAGGAAAGGAAAAGGAGGAGAGAGGGAGCCCTGAGGAGGGGGGAGGGGGGGTTAGAGATAGTAGAAGGGGTAGATATCAGGGCAAAGTTCATCAACTGGGAGGAGTAGGTGCTGGAAGGTATGTTGGTAAAGGAGGTGGAGGGTGTGGAAATGGAGAGTGGGAGGGACACAATGGTCAAGACACAGCAAAGGGTGGGGTGTAGTGAGGATTGGAGAAACCAGGGACTGGGGATGATCGAATCTGCAGGTGACGTACCGGGTGTGGATGTGTTTCAGGAAAAGGAGAAGATGTGGGAAAGGGGTGAGGTCATATAGTATCCATGTGGGTGACGGGAGGTGGATATGGAAAGAGAGGCAGAGTGCATGGCATTTGAAGATTTGGAGGACTTTATAGAATCTGGGTGGAGTGGAAATCCAGGTGGCGCTGGTGAAGCAAAAGATGGGATGAATGAAGGATTTGTAGGTGTGAAGGATGGTGGAAGGAGGGGGTGGTATCAACTATGATGATTGCCTTGGTCTTGGAAGTGTGGATGCAAAGGAGCCTCTGGTTGCACAAAGTGGTGAACTGATCAAGGTGGATTCAAAGGGTGTGTTGGGATAGTTGGAGGATAGGATAGAAGTCAAGGAAGGCCATGTCAAAAGCATATTGGAGGAGATGAAGAGGCAGGGGAGGTTTGGGCATCTCTGCAGTATATAGGAGATTGAGGAGAGGGGAAACGACAACCTTGGGGCATGCCTGCAGTGGGATAAAATGTATGGAAGTTGGCACTGTAGACAGTGACATAGATGGGAGAGGAAGGAAGCAACGAGACGGACGAAATTAATAGGAAGGTCATAGGCCTGAAGCTTAAAGAGGAGCCTGGGATGCCTGACACTGTCAGGGGCGTTCTGGAGGTCGAGGGAAACAAAGATAATAGAGCGACAGGTGTCAAACTGAAGGGAAAGAAAATGGGTAAGATTAACGAGCTGGTCGTTGGCAGAGAAGGAGGGCTAGAAACCACACTGGGTAAGAGGAAGGCGATGGTGCTGGTTGAGGTGGTGATGAATAAGGTGGGAGACGATGGACTCGAGGACTTTGCTGAACATGGAAGTGAGGCAGGTGGGACAATAGGAAGAGGTGTCAGAGGTGGGTTTGCTGGGTCTAGGGAACAGCAGGACACAAGAAGTCTTCCACAAGTTGGGATAAAAGCTAGTGGAGAGGATTACATTATACAAGATAGCAAGGACAACCAACAAGGAGGGGGGAGATTCTCTGAGGTGGCAGTAGGTGACACAGTCATGACCAGGGATGTCATTGTGTTTGGAGCAGAGTATGAGTGCAGCTGGGGTGTCTATCAGTAAGGTGGTGGAAGGGAGACCGATACTTGGAGGAATCGACAGGGAGGGTGGCGTTGAGTTGTGTACATGTCTGGTGCCAGGCCCTGGGTTTCTGTGATGTTAAGAGATTACATATGTGGGATTGCAACTTCCCATGGCAGAGGAGTGTATCCCAGTCACAGGTGTGGTGGAAGGAGTGGCAGAGCCTGTAGAGAAGGATGGCCTGTGGAGGTGGTGAGCGTGGATAAGTATGGTAGGAATGTGGGCCTCCACAGCATCAGTGATGGTCTTCTGGGGGAAGGACAAGGCTTGAGTGATGTCATCAGGATGTCGAAAGTGGGTGGCTTTCAACATGGGAGGCAATGGATTCCCAGTAGACATCCCAGTAGAGACGGCAGTAGCAATGGACAGGCTATGGAAAGGTAGCAGGAGCTGCTGGATGGACATAGATAGTAGCACAGGTGACGGTGAGTGAGGGAAAAAAGACGATGAGGATGAGGTGTTTGATTGGGTCATTGAGTATGCGTTGTGGCTCTACAGGGATATGCTTAAGGTAGCCAATAGCGACCACACCTCACGCTAGGGGGAGGGGATTGTCAATGCAGTGAAGGAGATTGAGAGATATGTGAACAACAGGGTGAGTTTGGAGGAAGGTTTCATTAAGGATGAAGGAGTTGACCAGGTGCTATGACAGGCTATGCATGAAGAGGTATTTGTTGGCAGGAAGGGAGCGAATGTTTAGGTATAGGAGATGATACTGTTGGTGCACCAGGATAGGGAGGGGGAAGGGAATGGAGGGAGGAGGAGAGAATCTTAAATGATGGCATCGAGATGGGTGAAGATGAAGTGGGCCTGGTTGTGGGAGCATGTGGTGTAGGGTGTAGGTGTTTAAATGAAAGATGGAGCAGGTGGCAAGAGAGATCTGCTGGAAGGTGGGGGCATTGGAAGGGGTGGATGTTCTGGAGTAGGATGGTGAGTAAATGGATGATGTCTTCAGCCATAGGGGGCAGGCAGAGGGTATTGTTGGGGTTTACGGCTGATCGATGGGGAAAACTGGAATGGTAAGCTCGGTTTTGGTTTGAGGGGGTTTGGCCTTGCATTTGGAGGAATAGGTGGTGTGAGATTCGTTGCAGGTGTTCCAGAGAGAAGGAGAGGCGTGGTTAAGACACTGTTTGAGGAAGTGGTAGGCTTTACAGTGGGGGCAGGTGGGGATGGGGTGTTTGCAGTTTTGGGTAAGGTGATCACTTTAGAGGAGACAACATTGGCAGCAGTAGGGTCAATGAGGGGAGTGGGAGGGGTCAATGAGGTAGCGACAGTTAAAAATCAGGGATCCCTCAGTGAGGAGGTGACTGATGGAGTCTGTGAACATGCACATCAGAAAGGTAGGGCTGGAGTTGTTGTAGATGCATTGGGCTGACCAGATTTCCAGGTTGGGATGTGTATTCAATTCCACCAACATTTCCACCTGAGTGACGATGGGGCTGAGCTTTGTGATCATGGTGGTGATGGTCAGCAGACAATGAGGGGTTTGGGGCTGATGGGGAGAGGAGGAGGGAAGAAAGGTGTGAGAGACACATGTGAGTCAAAGGTGATACAGTGACATTTCTGGAGAAGGTCAGTATGAAAAGAGGGACAGAGGGAGTTGATAAGGATAGAGTCTCCATGGGGGATAAGCTGAGCAGTAGGGGCACTGGGGATATACTTGCGGATTTCTAGCATGCAGATGGGCATAAAGGAATTTGGGATTGGAGTGGGAAATGAGGAATGCATGAAGGGCAGCAGCTGGGGATACAGGTGGATGGGTGGTGTCCATGGGGGGATGAGAAGAAAGAGGGGTGGGTGGTAGTTTCTTGGTGGAGGGGGTGGAGGTGAGGTCAACTCTGAGGCGTTTTGGGGTTTTTGGAGTTGTGGCCTGGCAGGAGGGGTGAAAGACTGGTTAAAGTGGGAGGTGATGGGAGGCAGTTCCAACATGTGAGGTGGTGGCACTTTGAAGGGAGGACAGGTGCTTCATGATGGCGACTGTGGCGCTGCAGGTGGTGAAACAGGCGGGCGAATCAGGGGCTGTCGTAGCAGGGTGAGTGGGGAGCGGGGAGGAAGTCATCCCAATGGGTGGTAGCGGCAAGATAGCAGGCACGAGCATGAGTAGGAGCAGGGGAAGGGGCAGGAGCAGGGATGGTAGACAGTTGGGTATACAGGGTAGGGGAGGAGGTAGAAGGGGAGGAGACTGTGAGGAGGGGAGGTGGAGCAGAGGGGGAAGTCTGGAGGAGTCTCTCCAGGAGGTAATTGGGAGCAGGGTAAGGGCAGGTATAGATGTTTGTGGTAGTGGGGTGTCCATGATGGAGTGTGCAGGCTACCGGCGACAGGTGTCTCCAAGTTAGAGAGAGAGAACGAAGACGAGGAGGCAGCGGTGGGGGCAACGGCGGCCGGCGGCAGTGAGTGCAAGGGCACGACCAGTGGACGGCTACAGACAGATGAACGGACGGACGGATGACAGCAGCAGACGGCGACGGACGGCAGCAGCTGGCGACGGACGGCAGCAGAGGACGGCGGACGGCAGTAGACGGCGACAGGGGGAAGCTTCAAAAGTGTCGATTTTGCCCTTGAGGGTAACCCAGGAAGAGAAAATCTTTAGGCTTGGAAGTTTTGGGACTCCAACCCACAGGATGCTACTGCGCCTGTAACACCCTGCCCTATATACTGGACTCCTGTAGCAAAATTATCTGAGAACGAAAGACATACCTATTTTCGAGTTGCAAGTTGCATCCTAGCCAACAGAAACTGTTGAATGCTGTCTACTCGTCAAATAATGGTGCCTCGGAAACCTGCTTTTCGGACTGCTAGACAACTATTCAAGCAAATCGTATTAAAGAGTTTTATTACGAAATGAATCAGTGACAATACTTAACTTTGAGAAATGCAAATGTGTCGCGAAGCAAAGGGTGACATGCAAAATAAACAAGGTCTTTCAGTATAACAATTCAAATACAAATCAAGTAATACAGTGGGTGCTTCTGTCCAGGTCGCTGGTCTTGGCGTAGTGTAGAACTGGCCCGCGACCAGTCGGGAGCGGCGCTTATGTTCTCTTCGCCTAGAGGCCGCTGTGTCGCGTTTGGTCCTAGAGGGGGGTCGGTCAGCGTGCAGTAGGCTGACGTCTTCTTCACAGCCCTCTCTGCTGTAACATTCCCGACCGGCGTGCCGGCGCTTGACTTTCCCCGTAACAGAAACATGGGAAATATATCGTTACATTTTTCTTTACGAATGTAACGATCATTATCTTACCTGAATATGGTTTCACACGACGAAAAAGAAAACTGGCCCGTCTCTTCCTGTCACCTCCAGTCTATTCCAGCACCACCTAACCGGGTGTATTGTGTGCCTAAAGAGCCGGCCAGCCGGGAAGCTTGCGGTGGTCACAGGCCAAGCTAATCCTCCTCTACTTCCTGCCACCCAGGCACTCCTACAGCCAGCTACAGATCACTGCGCTCCGACTCGGGCTAACTGCAGCCCCATCCCTGACGTAGATTTCTCAGTTTAAAAAAATCAGACACAGGGATGTTGTTTTGTCAATACACCTCGAATTTTTCACTTGAAATGTAGGTTCCTCCCGTTTATACGAGTTAGAGTTATTTTCGAAGACAGAAGAAATCGAACCATACACGCGTTTTACATCGCTGAAGTGTCTTTACTTGTTGTGGAAATCCTGTACAATACTGTGGCATAAGTTATATTTTCTCTCAGTATTCTTTCATCAGGTAGAAAAATCTGTTCTTATCTGCCATTTTTGTCTCATGACGGAGTGCTAAGAACATGCTCTACCACTGTCACAGAATGCTTCCTCACATTCTAACTCTCTTAAAGTAAACAAATTTCTTGTCCCGTACGAATTCTCGCAAAGTAACACCACAGAGAAGTTGTAAATATAAGTATCACTTTATAAGTTCGATAATATACCTTACTTTATGACGAAGATCATCTCGCCCTTTGCAGGTTGTGTTAAAGATCTCACCGCAACGAAAAAACGCCTGATTAACACTTCCACACTTTCGAGCTATTTCTTAAAGTAAATAAATGCCCCGTTACATATGAAGTCTCTCAAGGTAACAGCACAGAGAAACTGTAAATATCAAGTTTGTACTAAGTATCACATTATAAATTCGGTAATGAACATTGTCTTCGCTCCAGTGATTCCCATTCCATTTCTCAAATCATCCACCCACTAATTTGGTGGAAGACAATAGGAACGCTTCTATAGGGCGGTATTCTGAGGAAAACCTAAATCAGCAGACTTGTACATGTTTGGGATATGGCAGTCAGCCGACTGGTAGTTCGTTAGTGCTAGAGCTTCTCTGGATATTTCGAAAACACATCTCAGAGTGTCTCGGTTTGCAGGAGCGATCAGGAGAACCATATTGTTCAACATTCCAATATTTACCCCAGCGAAATTTAAGCAACCAGTCTTTCTGGGGAGACCAGGACAACTTTTGCGAGTCTAGAGTCATTAACAGCTCACCGGCACGGCGAGCGTTGGGTTATCAGGCCGGAAGCAATACAACCTTGTAACGCGGGTGGAGGTTCGCGCCGTGGTGACAGCTGTTCACATGCAATCCAGGGCTGGAGAAGAGAGCAACACATCCTACTGCCCCCATAGACCTACAGGTCTCAACAAGATGCTGGATGGTTTTCAGTGTAGTGATTGCTTCTAGTGATTTTATTTAGGAGCTGAAAGTGCCCCACTATGAATTGGACGCAAGTTCTCCGAGATGGTTAGTGGTAAGTCACAACTGACACAGTATGGACCCAGTTTATATTCCACTGGAGACAGTGCTGATCTGTATACACTCACTTACTCCAGTCGAGCCGCGTGTCTTCGTGAAGAAAGTGAAGTGAGTTATGGACTTGTTACCAGCATGTGATGTCCATAATATCGAGGACGATAGATTCTCTCACTCCTTGAGCTCTGACTGAAAATGTGCGTTGAAAAAAATGAACCACTAACTGCAGAGTTCAATGAGAAATTGCTGGAACATCGGTGGTGTAATACTTGCTCTCACATGACAGAAATTTTATTTTTATTTATGTTAAAATAAACCTTGTTGAAGAACAACAAAGTTATGTGAAAATTACATCTATAATATATGCAATATGCCAACAGACGTAGTCTTCGGAAAGTCCTAATTGTGGTAGTAAATTGCCCTATATACTGGATTGGTGCATAAATTGGTGGCGTATTTCCATAAGTTTAATAAACACAACAGATACACGTAACAGAGACTTCCGTCATCGATAAGATATTCTCGTTCAATATTTACAATACTCTGTCAAAGATGTGATAATTTTTCAATTCCGCAACTGTAGAAATGACGTGGTTTTGAGACGAAGAACTCATTGAACCATGTTCGGAGAGCATTTTCATCTGGAAAGGAACTTCCTTGAAGTTTTTTTCATAGAGAGCGGAAAATGTGAAAACTGAGTGCGCAATATCAGATGAATAAGGTGGGTGCGAAATGACTTCCCAATCCACCTCCTGTACAGTGCTTTTCTCAGTGTAGCAGAATGCTTGCGGCGTTATCGCCGAGTAGTAATACTTCGTACAGTCTTCCTGATCGTTGATCTTGGGCTGCGTCTACAAGACGTCTGAGTTTTTGACAATAAATGCCGTGCTATCACATAGTTACAAAAAATGGCTCTGAGCACTATGGGACTAAACTTCTGAGGTCATCAGTCCCCTAGATATTAGAACTACTTAAACCTAACTAACCTAAGGACACCACACACGTGCATGCCCGAGGCAGGATTCGAACCTGCGACCGTAGCGATCGCACGGTTGCAGACTGTAGCGCCTAGAACCGCTCGACCACCACGGCCGGCAGTGATAGTTACACCTTGGGCAAGCAATTCGTAATACACCACACTGTCGCTGTTCCACCACATGCATAAAACCATCTTTTGTGTATCCGCGCAGATCTTTGTACGGGCAGTTGCTGCTTTGTTTGCGCATAACCATTCCTCTCTCTTCCTTATGTTAGCATAAATACACCATTTATCGTCACCAGTAACGATACAGGATAGGAATGGCCAGTGTTGTTCACGAGCCAGTTGATGACGAGGAGGGATCCACATGTGGTCACCCGCTGCTTTTTGTGATTTTGGATTAGAGCATGTGGTACCCATACACTCAGTTTTCGAACCTTCCCCATTACCTGCAAATGTCGCACGATGGTGTAATGATCACTGTTCATCGCATTTGCCAGTTCTCGAGTACACTGACGTGGATCGTTGTGGAATAAATCTTTTAAGCGATCTCCATCATATCCGGAAAGTCTTCCTGAAAGTAGAGAGTCAGTAATGTCAAAACTATTCTCCTTAAAATGATAAAACCGTTGTCTTGCCGTGCTCTTCAAAGTGGCATTATCCCCATACACAGCGCAAATGTCTGTGGCTGCTTCCGCTGCTTACCTTCTGCAGAACTCACACAGAAGAATAAGTCGGAAATGTTCCGATTTCTTCAGTTTGCACTCCATTTTCTAACGTCCACAGATGCACTCACTATCTCCAATAGAAAAAAACGACAATATTCAAAGTAAAATAGCAACAGTGAACTACAAATAAGGAATGGTAATTGATAAATAAACCCATAGCAACCGGAATACCAATATACAAAATAAAACCGCTATGAACTAATGCACCAACCTAATACCACACAAATGAGGGTATCATCTGACAACGTCGCATGCTTATCAAGGGGCTTCAGAAAGTCAGCCCAGCTGTCGATGGATTCATACGATGTGCTTTGTGGCTGCACATTTGTGCAGTAATCACGCTGGCTCATGCCCAACTATTTATAACGTGGGAACATCACAAAGCCGGTCGGCATGAATATTACTACACTACTGGTCATTAAAATTGCTACACCAAGAAGAAATGCAGATGATAAACGGGTATTCATTGGACAAATATATTATACTAGAAATGACATGTGATTACATTTTCACGCAATTTGGGTGCATAGATCCTGAGAAATCAGTACCCAGAACAACCACCTCTGGCCGCAATAACGGCCTTGATACGCCTGGGCATTGAGACAAACAGAGCTTTGGATGGCGTGTACAGGTACAGCTGCCCATACAGCTTCAACACGATACCACAGTTCATCAAGAGTAGTGACAGGCGTATTGTGACGAGCCAGTTGCTCGGCCACCATTGACCAGACGTTTTCAGTTGGTGAGAGATCTGGAGAATGTGCTGGGCAGGGCAGTAGTCGAACATTTTCTGTATCCAGAAAGGCTCATATAGGACCTGCAACATGCCGTCGTGCATTATACTCCTGAAATGTAGGGTTTCGCAAGGATGGAATGAAGGGTAGAGTCACGGGCCGTAACACATCTGAAATGTAGCGTCCACTGTTCAAAGTGCCGTCAATGCGAAAAGAGTTGACCGAGAAGTGTAACCAATGGCACCCCACACCACCACGCCGGGTGATACGCCATTATGGCGATGACAAATACACGCTTCCAATGTGCGTTCACCGCGATGCCGCCTAACACGGATGCGACCATCATGATGCTGTAAATAGAACCTGGATTCATACGAAAAAAATGACGTTTCGCCATTCGTGCACCCAGTACACCATCGCAGGCGCTCCTTTCTCTGATGCTGCGTCAAGGCTCAGCGCAGCTATGGTCTCCGAGCTGATAGTCCATGGTGCTGCAAACGTCGTCGAACTGTTCGTGCAGATGGTTGTTGTCTTTCAAACGTCCCCATCTGTTGACTCAGGGGTCGAGACGTGGCTGCACGATCCGTTACAGCCATGCGGATAAGATACCTGTCATGTCGGCTGCTAGTGATACGAGGCCGTTGGGGATCCAGTACGGCGTTCCGTATTACCCTCCTGAGCCCACCAATTCCATATTCTGCTGACAGTCATTGGATCTCGACCAACGCGAGCAGCAATGTCAAAAATTGTTCAAATGGCTCTGAACACTATGGGACTTAACATCTCAGGTCATCAGTCGCCTGGAACTTAGAACTACTTAAAGCTAACTAACTTAAGTACATCACACACATGTATGCCCGAGGCAGGATTCGAACCTGCGACCGTAGTAGTCGCGCGATTCCAAATTGAAGCGCCTAGAACCGCTCGGCCACCAGCGACCGGTAGCAGCAATGTGGCGATACGATAAACCACAATCGTGATGGGCTACAATCCGACCTTTATCAAAGTCGGAAACGTGGTAGTACGCATTTCTCCTCCTTACACGAAGCATCACAACAACGTTTCACCAGGCAACGCCGGTCAACAGCTGTTTGTGTATGATAAATCGGTTGGAAACTTTCCTCATGTGAGCACGTTTTAGGTGTCGCCACCGGCGCCAACCTTTTGTGAATGCTCTGAAAAGCTAATCATTTGTATATCAGAGCATCTTCTTCCTGTCGGTTGAATTTCGCGTCTGTAGCACGTCATCTTCGTTGTGTAGCAATTTTAATGGCCAGTAGTGTATTTTTTCTATAGAAGTTACACTGACGCTAGGAAATCGCACTCGTTCCTCCGACTGTGACTGTGGTACACATTGTTCTGAACCAACTCGGTATCTACGAAGGTCGGTAAATCATCAACTGGCGATTCAGCACCGCGGCTGAACGTATTGCTGAGTAGTGTCACGGATGCAAATGCGGTATTGCGATAGCGCGCCTGCTGCGAGCTGCAGATGTCTTTCGTAAGCAACCAAGGCTGGAGAGCATCGCAAAGGCAAGGAACATGGGCGTGATGAAGTGACCATTTTCCGAATGCTGTGTGTAATTCAATGCATGTATTGAATGCCAGGGATTTTACCATATTCAGAGAGGCTCGCGAAGGCTCCTGGATGCGAGTAGCAATTGGCCGCTGGCACTTTCATCATCGAATGGATGACATCTCTAAAATTATTTCTCCCGTTCTTCAAAACGAGCACAGAGATCACATTTTAATAGTTACCTGAAGCCTGTAAGTGAGAAAGTGGAAAACGGCAAGTGAATAAATAAATACAAAGTTTTGTTGAAAAAAAAAATTATTGGTGGACTACGTGCAGAAGCAACTAGCCTAGTGCATATGTTCACGCCACGTGCATTTTTTTTTATTTTTTTTATTTATTTACTTATTCATTTATTTTTTGTACGAATGCGGCCCCAGACAGTCCTCAGCCTTTGTGCTAAGCACATCGCATAAAGCCACCGTTAAAATACTCTGCAAGCGAGCTTACCAGTTTACCTCACGTTGCTAACATAAATTTCCAAATAAGGTGTGGACCGCATATTTTGAACATCGTTGTGTATGATTCAGACAATAATAGTGCTGTTTAATAGACATGAACTAGGCCGACCGGGGTGGCCGCGGTTCTGGGCACTACAGATTGGAACCGCGCGAATGCTACGGTCGCAGGTTCGAATCTTGCCTCGGGAATGGATGTGTGTCATGTCCTTAGGTTAGTTAGGTTTAAGTAGTTCGAAGTTCTAGGGGACTGATGACCTCAGAAGTTAAGTCCCATAGTGCTCAGAGCCATTTGAACCATTTGAAGACATGAACTTGCTCAAAAAAAAAAAAAAAAAAAAAAGACATTTATTGTGCTTTGCCACAATTACATATTAATTTGTGAACTATGGAGTTTTCAAGTTTCAAAGGAAAAATACACTGTTTGCCGATACTGTCTTAATTAGGCCGCGTGGATAACTATACATGCTATGGGCTTTCCAGACGTAATACACGAGGAAATGGAGAGTGCATATTTAGCAAAGGTAGAATTTTTTGTCATATCGTTACCAATGAGATCGCCCCACTCTGCGAGCCTAAACGTAGTGTACTGAAAAAATTTCTCTGCTCTCTGACATCGAATGATATGTAGATGACTAATGAGATTGCCTAACGTTCGGAGCTTAAACTTCAGTGATTTTAGTAACTGAATGAAATGAAACACATAAGGCTACGAGATTAGGGAACTGATAAGCGAATGGAATAGACTTTAGACGAATAAAACATGAAATGACTGCATTTATTTCAGTAACTTTTGCACACAAAACGAAACAAAAATCACAAATCTTATGGCCGATTTTGCTGGGCCTGGACAGAACGCAGTTATCAAGGTGAAGGGGAAGGAATTAATCATGGCATCATTATTCGTGATCATTCGTCGGGAAGTGCTGTCGGCGGCGCTGTGTCGTGACGCCGTGTCGCCTCTTAGCGGCGGCGGCAAGTCGCAGCTTTCATTAGCGACCAGCGGATTCACCGGTGAGGCCCAGGTATGGTGTCCGCGTTATCGCGGTGTCAGAAGGAGGATGTCGGCGATGGATGGAGGAGCCCCCACGTCCTCTTGCTTCTGCACTGTCTCACCGACGTTCTTCTCCTCATCAGCCATCTCTCAGCTCCACGAGTTCTCTAAAATTTCCTCCTCTCGACACAGTTATTGACAGACTAAATTTGCAATGGCACCCAATGACTGATCGCCGTTTCATGAGCTCGCCTCCCAGTGCGTGGTGGAAATTCTCTACGTTGCGTGAGCTCGTGTATGACTCTGGAATTGGCATCTATTTTACGATTTCACCAGCGTTGGTGGCACTTTCTTCCGATTTATTTCCGCGTTCCTAACGTGCTATAATATTAGCCACACAACACTTCTTTGTAACCGCTATCTCTGCGTGAGTCCTGGACAGACTCATGTTTGTGCTTTGTCTCAGAGTCTGCTGGCGTCGATGATATACAAGGAACGTCCTTACTGGCCAGAAAACAACTCTTTAAGCAGTATCCCTTCTTTCGCATGCCTCCCTGTGCGAATTCTTTGCGCTTTGTGTACGCTCCTCCCAGTGCCTATGGGGTGCTGGAACTGTCGACACGTTCTTGCTTCCTATGGCACGTTAAACTGTTGCTGCCGGGCCAGAAGAATTCACACGTCTTCGGGTGCGCATTCTTGACGCTCCGTCCTAGAGGCTGAAGGGATCCATTAGATTTTGGCACGTTTCTTATTGTCCACAAGGCTCTTCGCAATGTGTGGCTCCGGTGTTGGCACTGTGATTCATCGAAGCTGGCCCCCCGCGGGAATATCACAGTCCACATGAAGAGCACATTGCACCCACTTCGTCCTGGAGGCAAATTTTACACAAGCGAGTACCCTCAACCATATGCTGTTCAGATGACACTGCTTTGTTCAGTCGATTTCTCTCAAGTTCAATATTTAATACACTCCTGGAAATGGAAAAAAGAACACATTGACACCAGTGTGTCAGACCCACCATACTTGCTCCGGACACTGCGAGAGGGCTGTACAAGCAATGATCACACGCACGGCACAGCGGACACACCAGGAACCGCGGTGTTGGCCGTCGAATGGCGCTAGCTGCGCAGCATTTGTGCACCGCCGCCGTCAGTGTCAGCCAGTTTGCCGTGCCATACGGAGCTCCATCGCAGTCTTTAACACTGGTAGCATGCCGCGACAGCGTGGACGTGAACCGTATGTGCAGTTGATGGACTTTGAGCGATGGCGTATAGTGGGCATGCGGGAGGCCGGGTGGACGTACCGCCGAATTGCTCAACACGTGGGGCGTGAGGTCTCCACAGTACATCGATGTTGTCGCCAGTGGTCGGCGGAAGGTGCACGTGCCCGTCGACCTGGGACCGGACCGCAGCGACGCACGGATGCACGCCAAGACCATAGGATCCTACGCAGTGCCGTAGGGGACCGCACCACCACTTCCCAGCAAATTAGGGACACTGTTGCTCCTGGGGTATCGGCGAGGACCATTCGCAACCGTCTCCATGAAGCTGGGCTACGGTCCCGCACACCGTTAGGCCGTCTTCCGCTCACGCCCCAACATCGTGCAGCCCGCCTCCAGTGGTGTCGCGACAGGCGTGAATGGAGGGACGAATGGAGACGTGTCGTCTTCAGCGATGAGAGTCGCTTCTGCCTTGGTGCCAATGATGGTCGTATGCGTGTTTGGCGCCGTGCAGGTGAGCGCCACGATCAGGACTGCATACGACCGAGGCACACAGGGCCAACACCCGGCATCATGGTGTGGGGAGCGATCTCCTACACTGGCCGTACACCACTGGTGATCGTCGAGGGGACACTGAATAGTGCACGGTACATCCAAACCGTCATCGAACCCATCGTTCTACCATTCCTAGACCGGCAAGGGAACTTGCTGTTCCAACAGGACAATGCACGTCCGCATGTATCCCGTGCCACCCAACGTACTCTAGGAGGTGTAAGTCAACTACCCTGGCCAGCAAGATCTCCGGATCTGTACCCCATTGAGCATGTTTGGGACTGGATGAAGCGTCGTCTCACGCGGTCTGCACGTCCAGCACGAACGCTGGTCCAACTGAGGCGTCAGGTGGAAATGGCATGGCAAGCCGTTCCACAGGACTACATCCAGCATCTCTATGATCGTCTCCATGGGAGAATAGCAGCCTGCATTGCTGCGGCAGGTGGATATACACTGTACTAGTGCCGACATTGTGCATGCTCTGTTGCCTGTGTCTATGTGCCTGTGGTTCTGTCAGTGTGATCATGTGATGTATCTGACCCCAGGAATGTGTCAATAAAGTTTCCCCTTCCTG
Organism: Schistocerca serialis cubense; assembly: GCF_023864345.2. Taxonomy (NCBI): domain Eukaryota; kingdom Metazoa; phylum Arthropoda; class Insecta; order Orthoptera; family Acrididae; genus Schistocerca; species Schistocerca serialis. The sequence goes on along the minus strand of NC_064640.1, from coordinate 488,865,195 downwards.
GGACAATGAATTCACGGTGTTCTTATTTCAATTTCCAGGAGTGTACATCTTTTTCTGTAATTATCGCATTTTTCGTTCGACAGATAATATCTACAAAATCAGCGCCATTTACACGACTCAGAAAGATACACTTGGAGAACCACATAGCTTGTGCTGCCTATAATCATTCACTTCATGCCAATGTTTCAAACCTCTACCACAATGAAAACACACTGTGTGATCATCATTACCGGTGTCAAAGTACCCCGCTTCATTTATCTCATCTGGTCGCTGGTTATAGCAAAAGGCCACTCATGTAAGGAAGCTCACCTTGCCTCCAGCGTGCTATGCTCGTATTTAAGCCACAGTCATCCCAGCGCGATTTCAACTGAACTATATTGAGGCATTATTTCTGGAAAGGAATTTGGACGTATTTCCATTCTGTGCATCCGTGGTGAGGTCATAGGCTTACCTCCTACATCTATATATACATCCACGCCGGTCACATAATTATTATCGATAACAGACGGACGTATCTATGTCCAGAACGTTACAAACTGCAGTGCATCTACTACTAAGTCGACCGTGTGATCATTAACTTGAAATTCCCTAGTTGGTTCCGTCTAACCGTGAGTAGCATGGAGTGGCTATGTTTTTGAACCATTGGTTATGGCGTGAAATCTTGATTTGTTATGCCACCATGCCAAGATGAGGTGTTGCCTTACTAACTACCGTTTAAGAAACATCTCCGTTCCACAGTCAGCCGCTTAGGTTCAAATATTATTTCTAAAGGGTGGGTAATCTGCTGTATGCACTTCGATTTCTATTTATGTCTTCTGGCAAAGAAATACACTATTAACCATTAAAACTGCTACACCAAGAAGAAATGCAGATGATAAACGGGTATTCATTGGACAAATATAATAAACTAGAATTGACATGGGATTGCATTTTCACGCAATTTGGGTTCATAGATCCTGAGAAATCAGTACCCAGAACAACCAACTCTGGCCGTAATAACGGCCTTGATACGCCTGGGCATTGAGACAAACAGAGCTTGGATGGCGTGTACAGGTACAGCTGCCCATGCAGCTTCAATACGATAACACAGTTCATCAAGAGTAGTGACTGGCGCATTGTGACGAGCCAGTTGCTCGGCCACCATTGACCAGACGTTTTCAATTGGTGAGAGATCTGGAGAATGTGCTGGGCAGAGCAGCAGTCGAACATTTTCTGTATGCAGATAGGCCCGTACAGGACCTGCAACATGCGGTCGTGCATTATACTGCTGATATGTAGGGTTTCACAGGGATCGAATGAAGGGTAGAGCCACGGGTCGTAATACATCTGAAATGTAGCGTCCACTGTTCAAAGTGCCGTCAATGCGAACAAGAGGTGACCGAGACGTGTAACCAGAGGCACCCCATACCATCACGCCGGGTGATACGCCAGTATGGCGATGACGTATATACGCTTCCAATGTGCGTTCACCGCGATGTCGCCAAACACGGATGTGACCATCGTGATGCTGTAAACAGAACCTGGAGTCATCCAAAAAAGGACGTTTTGGCATTCGAGCACCCAGGTTCATCGTTGAGTACACCATCGCAGGCGCTCCTTTCTGTGATGCAGCGTCAAGGGTAACCGCAGCCATGCTCTCCGAGCTGATAGTCCATGCTGCTGGAAACGTCAGCGAACTGTTCGTGCAGATGGTTGTTGTCTTGCAAACGTCCCCATCTGTTGACTCAGGGACCGAGACGTGGCTGCACGATCCGTTAGAGCCACGCGGATAAGATGCCTGTCATCTTGACTGCTAGTGATACGAGGCCGTTGGGATCCAGCACGGCGTTCCATATTACCCTTCTGAACCCAACGATTCCATATTCTGCTAATAGTCATTGGCTCTCGACCAGCGTGAGCAGCAATGTCGCGACACAATAAACCGCAATCGCGATAGACTACAATCCGACCATTATCAAAGTCGGAAATGTGATGGTACGCATTTCTCCTCCTTACACGGGGCATCACAACAACGTTTCACCAGGCAAAGCCGGTCTACTGCAGTTTGTGTATGATAAATCGGTTGGAAACTTTCCTCATGTCAGCACGTTTTAGGTGCCGCCACCGGCGCCAACCTTGTGTGAATGCTCTGAAAAGCTAATCAAATGGTTCAAATGTCTCTGAGCACTATGAGACTTAACTTCTGTGGTCATCAGTCCCCTAGAACTTAGAACTACTTAAACCTAACTAACCTAAGGACATCACACACATCCATGCCCGAGGCAGAATTCGAACCTGCGACCGTAGCAGGCCCGCGGTTCCGGACTGCGCGCCTAGGACCACTAAACCACCGCGGCCGGCGAAAAGCTAATCATTTGCATATCACAGCATCTTCTTCCTGTCGGTTAAATTTCACGTCTGTAGCACGTCATCTTCGTGGTGTAGCAGTTTTAATGGCCAGTAGTGTAGAATAAACTACGACTTCCTGATACGTAAAATAGTCAATATGTGTCAACAGGCTAGGGCATTACCTATTAAAATTTTCTTATATGTAGTCCTAATGGAGTTCTGTAATTTTGTCTGCTGGGATGTAATAATAGTTTATATACTCATCTCGAGACCATAACATATTTCTTACTGTTATGATTCCTATAATTAAATTACGCAAGTGTTATATTTTTGGCCGAATTTACCGTGAAATAGACAGTCGGAGCCATTACTTCCTGATTACACGACTGCAAAACAATCAGTGGACGCAGTCACATCCACAAAATATCTTGGATTTCCTTACGAAATACTACTGACAGAAGAAGAGTGACATGTTTCTTTAGAGGTTCAGTTAGTACGTACGAAAGAGTCACAGTGATGATCAACCAACCCAGTGGCAGACGCTGCACGAGAGACATTCTGCATCACGGTGTCATTTATTGGTAAACTTTTGAGGGCCTACAATGCTATAAGAGTGAATCAATATACTGCTTCCCCCTTCGTTCATCTCACTTAAAGACCGTAAAAGTAAAATTAGCGAGATTCGAGCTCACACAGAGGTTTACCAAAAACCGTTCTTCTGGCGAACGATTCGCCAATGGAATAGGAAAAGTGGGGAATGACAGTGGTTCACAAAATACTCTCCGCCACATATCACAGCCTGGCTTGCGGTGTATAGAGGCGCTGTACACTGACAGAGCACACTGACCACACTGTGAATGAGGTGTACCCGTTATGTCAGGAATCATCAGGAGTACCCCATGAAAGTGTGATAGGACTGCTGTTAATTTCTGTACACATAAATGACCTGACTGACAAGGTGAGAAGCAATCTGGAGCTGTTTGCTGATGACGTCATGGTGTGATCATTGAGTGACTGTGGTTGACAAAACGTCTAGTTATTGAGATGAATGGTAGCTTGCTCTAAATCAGGGACGGCCAAGAATTCGGCTCACACTCCGTCCCCTGGCCCGAGTGTCCTAGCGCTCAGCCTCGCTACACACATTCCCCACCACTATACCATGTTGTCTGAGCTCGAGGAGAGAGAAGCGGGAAAAAATGCGAATGACCTGGGAGAGCAGTAGTATTGCATAAGACTTCGTTTTATATTTCACCTCTCTCAAAAACATACAGGGTGATTCAGTTGCCCCTCCCTGTGGGTTTTATGCAACCTGCAACACCTACAAATACCACAAGCGCGCTTTTCATATTCTCTTCCTCACTATGCGCAAACTATTAGTCTTACACAAAAAAAAATGAACATGACCTTTTTATAGGAAATTTCATGCAGTTACTTTTTTTACTGATTTATGTTTTCGCTAGAGACCATAATTTTCGAATTATCCAAGAACAACTTACAAAAGTGACCTTCAAATCCGCGCGACTGCTACGGTCGCAGGTTCGAATCCTGCCTCGGGCATGGATGTGTGTGAGGTCCTTAGGTTAGTTAGGTTTAAGTAGTTCTAAGTTCTAGGGGACTGATGACCACAGATGTTAAGTCCCATAGTGCTCAGAGCCATTTCGACCTTCAAATGCTCCCACGCCCGGGTTCCCGGGTTCGATTCCCGGCGGGGTCAGGGATTTTCCCTGCCTCGTGATGACTGGGTGTTGTGTGCTGTCCTTAGGTTAGTTAGGTTTAAGTAGTTCTAAGTTCTAGGGGACTGATGACCATCGATGTCAAGTCCCATAGTGCTCAGAGCCATTTGAACCATTTGAACCTTCAAACGCCTTTTTTCTCGAATAACCCGAAAACTCTGGGCTCCAGCGGAAAGGTAACCCAATACAAAATTTAACTACATTAAGTTTCCTACAAAGGGTCATGTTTATTTTTTCTGCAGTACTAATATTATGTGCAAAGTGAGCGAGATGGTATGAAAATTTCGTTCGTGGTTTTTGAAAACATAGTGCGTTGCAGAAAACCCAGAGTTAAGGGCAGCTGAAACGCCCAGTAGGTCACAAACAAAACAAAATTCAGTATTACTTAAATATTTTTTGCACATTGAGGACGTAACAAAATTTTATTCTGGCACAAACTGTCGGCATACGGACCGACGCAAACAAATTAACTCAGGTTGTCATATAATCGTGACTTAAATAGTTTCATAGTCGACGAAGGTTCTTTTACTTGACTACATCAATCGAAATATTATAGCACTTTTGCAACATTATTATGGAGACTTGGAAACAGCCGGCCGCGGCGGCGGAGCGGTTCTAGGCGCTTCAGTCATGACCAGCGCTGCTGTTATGGTCGCAGGTTCGAATCCTAGCGGTCGCGCGATTCCAGACAGAAGCGCCTAGAACCGCTCGGCCACCCCGGCCGGTCAGTTTGCAGTCAAGTCCACTTAAAATGCGAGGTATGCAATCCGCTCCGGATGTTCTAATTTACGTTCCGGCACTACCTTTTCCTTCATAAATTCAGCAACAGCGAGTTTTAAATCGGAAAACTGTTCCAGGCACGCACTTTGACTTAACCGACATATTTTTCAGTAATCTATAAAGTCTCCGTGCACTTCGTTCAGTTTCGTCGAAAATTGTTGCAATTGGGAGAGGCGCAAAGGATATACCTTCAGAAATTTAACTATTCAAATCACAAGTTTCTTCGCTTGCTGCATGCCTACAAATTTCGCACAAAGCACTTTTTGTTGTACAAAACTAACAATCTTTTTTGCTCTTTCACTTTCAACTAAAGATTTAAATTGTTTCTGCATGGTATTGTAATATCGTTCCATAACAAACTTGCAGTATCTGAAACTTCCTGGCAGATTAAAAGTGTGTGCCGGACCGAGACTCGAGCTCGGGACCTTTGCGTTTCGCAGGCAAGTGCTCTACCAACTGAGCTACCCACGCACGACTCACGCCTCGTCCCCACAGTTTTACTTCTGCCAGTACCTCGTCTCCTACCTTCCAAACATAACAGAAGATCTCGTGCGGACCTTGCAGAACTAGCACTCCTGAAAGAAAGGATATTGCGGAGACATGGCTTAGCCACAGCCTAGTGGATGTTTCCAGAATCAGATTTTCACTCTGCAGCGGAGTGTACGCTGATATGAAACTTCCTGGCATATTAAAACTGTGTGCCGGACCGAGACACGAACTCGGGACCTTTGCCTTTCGCTGACAAGTGCTCTACCAACTGAGCTACCCAAGCACGACTCACGCCTCGTCCTCACAGTATCTGTCGCTTATGTGACAGCATAATAGATGCTGTGAATTCCCATCCCCCTATTCTGTCATTCCCACTTAGTTTTAAAGGCTAGTGACGATACATCACTAGATTGCCTCCTTTTGTGGTAGTAACCACTGGACTTGGGAATGACCACCATACCATGTACAAACAGCGAATGAGCGAGCTTTATCTAGTATTTCTGGGAAGGAGCAAGCAAAGCCGACACAGGTCGAACCGTGGCCCCCACACGGCCAGTACACTCACCCCGCGTGAAGTTTGCCACGCAGTGGCTCTTAATGTTTAAAATGCCTCTGCGCACTATGGGACTTAACTTCTGAGGTCATCAGTCCCCTAGAACTTAGAACACTTAAACCTAACTAACCTAAGCACATCACACACATCCAGGCAGGATTCGAACCTGCGACCGTATCGGTCGCGCGGTTCCAGACTGTAGCGCCTAGAACCACTCAGCCACCCCGGCCGGCCACGCAGTGATCAACCGTCCTCTAAATGTAACTTAATGAGTATGAGTAGGAAGAAAAACCGAATACAGCATTAGTAGTGCGCTGTTTAACACACTCGCGTCGATTAAATTTCTATAATTGTAACGTTGTAAAGCAGCATGAAATGCATTGAGCACGTAAGGATAGTAGCAGGGACGGCGAATGCTCGACTTCTGTTAATTGAGTGAACTTCTTTTTTGGAAAGTGTGTGTGTACCATCTGAAATGTAGACTGCGTATAGAAGACGAGTGTGTTTTGTCCTATACCCGTTTCGATTAAGCGTGGTGCTAAATTTGTCATCAGTAGTTTCAGTCAACATGCGAGTATCATGGAGATGCATCCTTCTTTTCGCCAAATTGTGTTAAAGGAATCAAAACGGTGACTTTACGTCTTGAGGATTATAAGACGTAAATATGACAGTTGAAAACACATGCCGCCATCATACTGGTCGTGACCTGGTCTATCACCCAGCCGGTCACATTATGTGGCAGATAACGCAAGCCGTCGCTATGCCACGCCTCGCCGCTAATATCACGTGGTCCTGCACTTGTTCAACTGTTTGTTTCCTTCGTGATATGGGACTATGTTTAACCACTTCGTTCGCATTTCATCGTTACTGATTGTGACCACGGCTCAGTAAAACTTTTCACACCTCAATATACGCCATCGAATATTTATCAAGCGATGTAAGATGACAGCCTCAAAATCGTTAAGAGCGTGCATCTTATTTTCAAGTGCCGTTTCCCCCTCGACGATCTACGCTGCCTCCACTTAGGCCAAAGTAATCGCAGAAAGATATGAGCATCCAATCATTTGACCACCACCTTATTACTATCATTTCAACCCGACCGAGCTATAATATGGGTCCATATTAAGAGGTTACGTTGCCAGGAATAATAGTAAAGTTACCCTTTTTGCCGTTTAACCACCCACAACAGTAGTTGTTAGGAATTTGATCTCTGAAGACTGGGAGGAGGTCTACAATCATTTATAGAACAACAGTGACAGTTACAGTGATACATCAAACTGCTGTCATAGCAGCGAGAGTGGAGCTTTTTATACACTGTCACAATAGAAATTAAGTACGGGTGGATTCAACTGCATGTTTGAGCGCGCAATTTACAGTGGTTCAAAATGGTTCAAATGGCTCTGAGTACTTTGGGATTTAACATCTGTGGTCATCAGTCCCCTAGAACTTAGAACTACATAAACCTAACTAACCTAAGGACATCACACACATCCCTGCCCGAGGCAGGATTCGAACCTGCGACCGTAGCAGTCGCGCAGTTCCGGACTGAGCGCCTAGAACCGCTAGACCACCGCGGCCGGCTTTACAGTGGTAAGTTGCTACATAACGAAATAATATTATCGTAAGTTCTGACATTTTAATAAGCATGCCTTATCTGCAGCTAACTCCAAATGAAGTTCATCTCGGGAATTATGTCTATTTCGCACAAACTAAATACTACTGTGGTGTCACCGCCAGACACCATACTTGCTAGGTGGTAGCTTTAAATCGGCCGCGGTCCATTAGTACATGTCGGACCCGCGTGTCGCCACTGTGTGATCGCAGACCGAGCGCCACCACAAGGCAGGTCTCGAGAGACTGACTAGCACTCGCCCCAGTTGTACGGACGACGTAGCTAGCGATGCACACTGACGAAGCCTCGCTCATTTGCAGAGCAGATAGTTAGAATAGCCTTCAGCTAAGTCAATGGCTACGACCTAGCAAGGCGCCATTAGTAACATTGCATGTATCTAAAGAGTCTCACTTGTATCGCCACAATCTCAAGATGTACCAAAAGGATGGATTAAAGTTAAGTATTCCAGAAGCTACGTACTTTTCTTTATAGCATTCATTACGTATCCTGTTTCAGACCTCACGCCATCCTGCTTTAGCTTAGCGCGTGCCTTTCGGCTTCCTCTCATTGTGTCTAGGCTGTCTTGTCTAGACACAACAACTACAATAAATTTAAGATACGTTTTCTGAACGCGATAAACATCAAAACTTCTTTTTTAAATTATGTTATAAGTAAGCAGGTGTATCACAAAAATTAATAATAGGCTAATTGTAATCTAGCAAGCCCTTTCTCGTAACGAAACCATACAGGCGACTGCTTAGGACATGACGCACAAGCAGATCTTTGCGCATCATATTTAACTGAAATTATTTCATGTTATAAAACTCTGACACAATTGCGGCTTCGAATATACGAAAATCTGATGTGTTCTTGAGATTAGATCCCCTTCATGTTTACATCTAACTTCAGTAACAAAAAAGTTTACCACACGGCGGAAATTCGGTAACGTAGTCAGAAAATGCATTTTCGTAATCTGTCAATATAAATCTTCTTGCCGCAGATAAAACTAAAATAGTGCAGCTCTTCCGGAACACGATGATGCAATTTCCATATTTATAAAGTGAGTAGTTTGCGAGTTTGAGCGATCCGAATGAAATGCTAGATTACGTGTGGGATTTGGCGACACAGCTCCGCAACTCCACGTGTTCCTGCTGAATTGTCAATCCATAAGTAATTTCGAACAGACTATAAGCACATTCACAGAGAGCATCGTGTTCGGCGCGCTACGTAGGTGTTCTTCTGCATACAGACTTGATAAACTACGCTACCTACAACTAATATGACACAGAAGCTTTATATTAAAGGTCTCTCGCCAGAGATCCAGCTGAACTCATTTCCAAAATTGCAGTATATCAACCCACTTTATTGTAAGTGAACTTTCGGTGTAAACAGATCGCAAGCAATACTTAGAAAAAAACCATCTGGGCCTAATTAGTTGTAAATATATGACTGTAAGTATATAGTTTAAATATTTCAGTTTACATTTATTGATTCTTCGACGTCTTACAGCAGTCTTAAAAGAACTTTCTGGTCATTCACCAGGAGAAGTTCTCGGAGAAAGGCTCCATGCCCGATAAAAACACAGGAATACCCAAGTACCAGAAGCATGCAGTTAAGCGGATCACGGGCATCAAAAACACTGCAAATTGATTAGGTGTTGCTTCGTCGGGCAATGATGTAATATAGTTACGACACTCAGTCACATAAATATTAAGACAGACTGACGTGGTTCCGAAATTGATGTTAAGCGGTAAGTGTCGGCTTTGCAATCAGTATTTTACACGTTTCGGTCAGTCAAGATCACAATGTGTGTGTTGTTGCAAGCGTGTTCGTATCTGAACGCGAACAGATCTCGATGCTGGGCTACTAATTTACGTAGCCTACGAAAATTCTAAGTATGGGAGAGAGGCTGTCAGCTTTTGACTTTTAAAACACCTAACGATAGAGAACTGTGACAGTATGTGCCAGTAAAATTTTATAACCCTCATCAGGTTACCTTCCATTCAGAAAGCTATCGTACTCATATAGTATAATGCAATTTGCTGCTACATATTAGCGAGACGGCAGGTTTTATCTCGTTCCCCATGGGTCAAACCTAACACCGCTTCCCAGCAACAAATCTTCAATCAATTTCCAGAACCGCGCGTTTTTCATAACAACATCAATTAACTGAAATTTGAAAAGGACGACTGATCACTACAATCTACACTCCTGGAAATTGAAATAAGAACACCGTGAATTCGTTGTCCCAGGAAGGGGAAACTTTATTGACACATTCCTGGGGTCAGATACATCACATGATCACACTGACAGAACCACAGGCACATAGACACAGGCAACAGAGCATGCACAATGTCGGCACTAGTAAAGTGTATATCCACCTTTCGCAGCAATGCAGGCTGCTATTCTCCCATGGAGACGATCGTAGAGATGCTGGATGTAGTCCTGTGGAACGGCTTGCCATGCCATTTCCACCTGGCGCCTCAGTTGGACCAGCGTTCGTGCTGGACGTGCAGACCGCGTGAGACGACACTTCATCCAGTCCCAAACATGCTCAATGGAGGACAGATCCGGAGATCTTGCTGGCCAGGGTAGTTGACTTACACCTTCTAGAGCACGTTGGGTGGCATGGGATACATGCGGACGTGCATTGTCCGGTTGGAACAGCAAGTTCCCTTGCCGGTCTAGGAATGGTAGAACGATGGGTTCGATGACGGTTTTGATGTACCGTGCACTATTCAGTGTCCCCTCAACGATCACCAGTGGTGTACAGCCAGTGTAGGGGATCGCTCCCCACACCATGATGCCGGGTGTTGGCCCTGTGTGCCTCGGTCGTATGCAGTCCTGATTGTGGCGCTCACCTGCACGGCGCCAAAGACGCATACGATCATCATTGGCACCAAGGTAGAAGCGACTCTCATCGCTGAAGGCGACACGTCTCCATTCGTCCCCCCATTCACGCCTGTCGCGACACCACTGGAGGCGGGCTGCACGATGTTGGGGCGTGAGCGGAAGACGGCCTAACGGTGTGCGGGACCGTATCCCAGCTTCATGGAGATGGTTGCGAATGGTCCTCGCCGATACCCCAGGAGCAACAGTGCACATACGGTTCACGTCCACGCTGTCGCGGCATGCTACCAGTGTTAAAGACTGCGATGGAGCTCCGTATGCCACGGCAAACTGGCTGACACTGACGGCGGCGGTGCACAAATGCTGCGCAGCTAGCGCCATTCGACGGCCAACACCGCGGTTCCTGGTGTGTCCGCTGTGCCGTGCGTGTGATCATTGCTTGTACAGCCCTCTCGCAGTGTCCGGAGCAAGTATGGTGGGTCTGACACACTGGTGTCAATGTGTTCTTTTTTCCATTTCCAGGAGTGTATATTTTACAAAATTTTATGATCCATAGGGGGACAAGCGCTGCAGTCGTCTGTCTCGGTTATCACGTCTCACGCACAAATACCACGAGAGCTGGCCAACTAGCTCCCAGCGCCTACGAATTGTTGCTGAGACAGTATCCAGAGAGAACGATCCGTTTTTTATGGAAAAACAGTTTCATAAATTTCGACACGGAAATTCTGCAAGAGTGTAGTACCTGATTATATGCATATACTTCGAGAAAAGCAGTAAAGTGTAGATGAAATGGAATATGATGTTATAAAATTTCTGTGTGTAATTATTGGATGCGAGTGTAAAATAAAAATATAAGACAATCTTAACTATTCTGCAGGTAACGCTATTGCTATTTACAGCAACTAGAGGCTTATATTAAACTAAGCAACATGACATTATTTCGTTAGTTTCGAAGAAGTGCATAACTTTGTAACTGCAACGTCATTATTTAACTGAACATCCAAACCAGTCCAAAGCCACTTGACAATAACGTATACTACTAGCAGTTGGCCTATACACCTTTTCGTACATAAGTAAAAATACCACTTCCCAAAATTGTTAGTTAAGTCTCTTATCTACACTGAGGCGCTAAAGAAACTGGTATAGGCATACGTATTCACATACAGAGACACGTAAGCAGGCAGAATACGTCGCTGCGGCCGGCAACACCTACAGAAGACCAGTGTCTGGCGCAGTTGTTAGATCGGTTGCTGCTGCTACAATGGCAGGTTATCAAGGTTTAAGTGAGGCTGAACGTGGTGTTATTGTCGGTGCACGAATGATGAGACACAGCATCCCCGATGTAGCGATGAAGAGAGGATTTATCCGTACGACCATTTCACCAGTGTACCGTGAATATCAGGAATACGATAAAACATCACATCTCCGCCATCGTAGCGACCGGAAAAAGATCCTGGAAGAACTGAACCAACGACGACTGAAGAGACTCGTTCAACGTGACGAAATTGAACTGTTCGGCAAATTGCTACAGATTTCAGTGCTGGGCCATCAACATGTGTCAGCGTGCGAACCATTCAACAAAACATCATCGATATGGGCTTTCGGAGCCGAAGACCCACTCGTGTACCGTTGATGACTGCACGACACAAAGCTTTGTATCTCACCTGGGCCCGTCATGGCATCCAGTCCATGTGGTGGTTTTGTATACACATAGGAATATTGGAGAGACCAGCAAATAACACATAAAAAATGTAGTGAACCGAGTAATCAGTCGACAGATGAACATGAGAGGGAAGTTCGACCAACCGAATGTCGACAGAAGGAGTTTTGTTTGTCTCATATGCCAAGCTACTTATTTTCTGCTGTGAATCCATCCGCTGAGGGTCGGCAATAGGGCGGTGTACACACGAGTTTGACGTGGCTCTATTTTGCTGAAGGTAAAGTACACACAACTGCTTTTCTTTAGTGCGGTTACACCTATCTCCATTGCAGTGAGAGAATGTGTGTCATATTTCAAGACAAGCATTCTTCTTTGGAGAAGCTTAATAACATAAGGAGTGGGACTAGCCATCTAAAGCCCACTACCCAGCTTTCTGAGCTTTCTCCAAACTAGAGGTTTTTGGCAATCAAGGCATTGAAAGTATCTACACCATATGGGGAGTCGGTACTGTTTGAGATGGAAGCGACAATATAATTGTATCATCACGTTCTTCATGTATGGGTAAAGAAGATTTGAACTTCTTAAACGGTGAGAGTGTCAATCTATCTTTTACTGTAAGTCTCCCAGGAATGCAGACAGTTGTATATATATATATATATATATATATATATATATATATATATATATATATATATATAACAACTACGCTTGTTGTATTACACAAATATGTACATCTACATCTACATGGTTACTCTGCAATTCACACTTAAGTGCCTGGCAGATGTTTCATCGAACTATTTTTATACTACTTCTCTACCATTCCACTCTCGAATGGCGCGTGGGAAAAAGGAACACATAAATCTTTCCGTTCAAGCTCTGATTTCTCTTACTTTATTATGATGATCATTTTTCCCTATGTAGGTGGATGTCAACAAAATATTTTCGCATTCGGAAGAGAAAGTTGGTGATGGAACTTTCGTAAATAGATCTCGCCGCAAACAAAACCGCCTTTGTTTCAGTGAATGCCACCCCAACTCGCGTATCATATCAGTGACACTCTCAACCATATTGTACGATAACACGAAACGAGCTGCCCTTCTTTGCACTTTTTCGATGTCCTCCGTCAAACCTACCTGGTAAGGATCCCATACCGCGCAGCAATATTCCAGCAGAGGACGGACAAGTGTAATTTAGGCTGTCTCTTTAGTGGGTTTGTCGCATCTTCTAAGTGTTCTGCCAACAAAGCGCAATCTTACCCACAATATTATCTATGTGGTCTTTCCAATTTAAGTTGCTCGTAATTTTAATTCCTAGGTATTTTGTCGAATTGACAGCCCTTAGATTTGTGCGATTTATGTTATACCCAAAATTTATCGGATTTCTTTTAGTACCCATGTGGATGACCTCGCACTTTTCTTTGTTTAGTGCTAATTGCCACTTTCCGCACCATACAGAAATTTTCTCTAGATCATTTTGTAATTGGAACCGAACGTGTCATGATTTTACTAGATGGTAAATTTCAGCGTCATCTGCAAACAATCTAATGTATATCTGCATAAGCAATTAGAGAGAAAGTTAGCAGAGCTATACTGTATGCAAATATTTTTAGTGTAATTATCTTATATATTGTAACTGGAAAAAATACTTTAATTCGTTGGTAACCTCGTCTTTTAGTATTATTCAGCTCTGGAACGTCCTTTTGAAAATAAAATGTATTGTTTCCGATAGTTACACACTGAGGTGACAAAATTCATGGGATACCGATATGCACATATACAGATGGCGGTAGTATCGCGAACTCAAGTTATAAATGGACAATGAATTGGCAGAGTTCTCATTTGTACTCACGTGACGCATGTGAATGGTTTCCGCCGTCATTATAGCCGCACGACGGGAATTAACATACTATGAACGCGGAATGGTAGTTGGAACTACACGCATGGGACATTACGTTTTGGAAATCGTCATGGAATTCAATATTCCGAGACTCACAATGCCAATAGTGCACCGATAATACAAATTTCAGGCATTACCTCTCACCACAGACAACGCAGTGGCCGATGGTCTAACTAACAGACAAGCAACACTGCGTGAAACGACCGCAGAAATCGATGTGGGACGTAAGACGCGCTCATCCGTTAGGATTGTGCGGCGAAAATGGACGTTAATGGGCTACGGCAACAGACGACCGACGCAACTGCCTTTCTTAATGACACAGACCCCATGAAGCCATGGACACAGGCATAATGGTGTGGGCTATGTGTGCATGGAATGGACTGCGTCTTCTGGTCCATCTGAACCAATCATTGACTGGAAATGGTTATCTTCGGCTACTTGGAGACCATTTGGAGCTATTCATGGTGTTCAAGTTCCCAAAAAACGGTGTTATGTCAAAGAATGACAATTGTACGCGACTAGTTTGAAGAACATTCTGCATAGTTCACGTGAATAATTTGGCCACCCAGATCGCACGACATGAATCTCATCAAACATTTATGGGACATAATTGATAGGTCAGGTTGTGCACTACATTCTACATTAGCAACACTTTCACAATTAAGGACGGTTGTATAGGCAGCACTGCTCAGCATTTCTGCAGGGCACTTCCAACGACTTGTTGAGTCCACGCCACGTCGACTTGCTGCACTACACTGGGCAAAAGGAGAGCTGACACGATATTAGGAGGTTCAAAAAAATGGTTCAAATGGCTCTGAGCACTATGGGACTTAACTTCTGAGCTCATCAGTCCCCTAGAACTTAGAACTACTCACACCGCCGGCCGGTGTGGCCGTGCGGTTAAAGGCGATTCAGTCTGGAACCGCGTGACCGCTACGGTCGCAGGCTCGAATCCTGCCTCGGGCATGGATGTGTGTGATGTCCTTAGGTTAGTTAGGTTTAATTAGTTCTAAGTTCTAGGCGACTGATGACCTCGGAAGTTGAGTCGCATAGTGCTCAGAGCCATTTGAACCATTTGAACTACTCACACCTAACTAACCCAAGGACATCACACACATCCATGCCCGAGGCAGGATTCGAACCTGCAACCGTAGCGGTAACGTGGTTCCAGACTGTAGCGCCTAGAACTGCACGGCCACCCCCGGCGGACATATTAGGTGGTATCCCATGACTTTTTTTAGCCTCAATGTCAACATTAAAGTTATTGTAGGATGGCACCAAACATTAATTTTCTTAATTCAACGTTTTTTTGTGCCAGCAAACTATAACTTTTATAGTAGAACATTTCTTTTTTTATTTACATGCAATCATTACATTTAGCAGCAGTGTTGAAATAATTGTTATTTTAAATGCCTTGAACTCTGCCTCCATTGTGTTCAGGCATATAGGTGCAATTATATACGTGGAAATTTCTTCAGTAAATCATAGGATTTTCATTTGCTTATTTTTGGTGTGGTATGAACATAGTCTCTTACACGCTGTTCTTTTTGATCTTGTATTCACACTGTGCTCACACAAATAGTTTACAAAGCTGCAAAATTCAGACCTAATATAATAGTGGCAGCGTCTGGGTCTATCTGCAGCAGTTAATTTAGCATTGTTGGTTTATTTACAATCATCATGATGTAGTACAGTAATACACAAGCAGCCTTCTTCTGTAAGCCTTAAATTCAGCCTGTATAGCGTCGAGTAGATGTGAACACATGCAATGCAGTACCATTCGTAAACTCAGCCTCTACAGACTTGATGGATCCAACACTTGTTTGGTACAGGGTAAATACAAGTACTAATTCATTGCTCCACTTAGTATGTAGTTACACTGTAGTTGCACAAATACTCAACTCAGTCATAGTGCACCCCTATTATGTATGGACATCAGATTGTTAGCCTACCTACCATAAATGCTAGTGCTCAGTAAAGATCATACACTCCTGGAAATGGAAAAAAGAACACATTGACACCGGTGTGTCGGACCCACCATACTTGCTCCGGACACTGCGAGAGGGCTGTACAAGCAATGATCACACGCACGGCACGGCGGACACACCAGGAACCGCGGTGTTGGCCGTCGAATGGCGCTAGCTGCGCAGCATTTGTGCACCGCCGCCGTCAGTGTCAGCCAGTTTGCCGTGGCATACGGAGCTCCATCGCAGTCTTTAACACTGGTAGCATGCCGCGACAGCGTGGACGTGAACCATATGTGCAGTTGACGGACTTTGAGCGAGGGCGTATAGTGGGCATGCAGGAGGCCGGGTGGACGTACCGCCGAATTGCTCAACACGTTGGGCGTGAGGTCTCCACAGTACATCGATGTTGTCGCCAGTGGTCGGCGGAAGGTGCACGTGCCCGTCGACCTGGGACCGGACCGCAGCGACGCACGGATGCACGCCAAGACCGTAGGATCCTATGCAGTGCCGTAGGGGACCGCACCGCCACTTCCCAGCAAATTAGGGACACTGTTGCTCCTGGGGTATCGGCGAGGACCATTCGCAACCGTCTCCATGAAGCTGGGCTACGGTCCCGCACACCGTTAGGCCGTCTTCCGCTCATGCCCCAACATCGTGCAGCCCGCCTCCAGTGGTGTCGCGACAGGCGTGAATGGAGGGACGAATGGAGACGTGTCGTCTTCAGCGATGAGAGTCGCTTCTGCCTTGGTGCCAATGATGGTCGTATGCGTGTTTGGCGCCGTGCAGGTGAGCGCCACAATCAGGCCTGCATACGACCGAGGCACACAGGACCAACACCCGACATCATGGTGTGGGGAGCGATCTCCTACACTGGCCGTACACCACTGGTGATCGTCGAGGGGACACTGAATAGTGCACGGTACATCCAAACCCTCATCGAACCCATCGTTCTACCATTCCTAGACCGGCAAGGGAACTTGCTGTTCCAACAGGACAATGCACGTCCGCATGTATCCCGTGCCACCCAACGTGCTCTAGAAGGTGTAAGTCAACTACCCTGGCCAGCAAGATCTCCGGATCTGTCCCCCATTGAGCATGTTTGGGACTGAATGAAGCGTCGTCTCACGCGGTCTGCACGTCCAGCACGAACGCTGGTCCAACTGAGGCGCCAGGTGGAAATGGCATGGCAAGCCATTCCACAGGACTACATCCAGCATCTCTACGATCGTCTCCATGGGAGAATAGCAGCCTGCATTGCTGCGAAAGGTGGATATACACAGTACTAGTGCCGAAATTGTGCATGCTCTGTTGCCTGTGTCTATGTGCCTGTGGTTCTGTCAGTTTGATCATGTGATGTATCTGACCCCAGGAATGTGTCAATAAAGTTTCGACTTCCTAGGACAAGGAATTCGACGGCCAACACATCAGTTCCTGGTGGGTCCGCTGTGCCGTGCGTGTGATCATTGCTCTTACAGCCCTCTCGGAGTGTCCGGAGCAAGTATGGTGGGTCTGACACACCGGTGTCAATGTGTTCTTTTTTCCATTTCCAGGAGTGTGTATATATATATATATATATATATATATATATATATATATATATATATATATATATATATATATTCAGACCATTTGAGTGTTGTATGTCAATTTACATGTCACCATAAGTTAATAGAAGAATTGACGCATCGTGCATATCAGCTATTAAAACCTTAAGTCCAATCATAGGAACATGAAATGGGTCATACTCGCGCATTATTTTCTTACCTTTATACTCCCTCAAGCTGTAGAGATAGCCCCATTCATTCCATGAGTACTGCACTTTAGCACAAAATATTGTGCATTTCCTGCCTCCGTCACTACTATAAAGTTAGGTGCCAAGGTCACAATTACAAGTATAAAGAAAATGGGGCACCAGCACATACTCGTTTTTGGGGTCTCATTTTTTTCTAGAAACAGTTGATATCGAAATCAATTTCAAAAACACCATTTTCATTTTGACAAAAATAAAATAAAAAAATTGAATTTCATGACCAAAAATAAATTCAAAATATCATAAAAATTATAAATTTTAACTGAAAATAAGAATAAATTAAAATCGTAAAAATTATATATATTAACTGAATATGAAAATGAATGAAAATCACATAACGCCAATTTATCAACTGTAAAGAAACACCCGTAAATAAATTAATTAAGTTGTTTGAGATTTAATTTTAAATCTATAAAAATTGTTTCTCATTTTATTTTTTCAGGTAATTTTTTCTTAACAAGTGGATGACATTCTATCTAAGATTTGTAAAAATTTTGGGATTGAAAAATCACCTCATAATATTGCTTCACCGAAATATACAAAAGAGGATTATTGAACAACATGTAGACCTTGTTTAAATGAATATCATAAAAATTGTGTGTTACTAAATATTATTGCAATGAACATTTAAAACGAAATCTAAGTTATGAACCCTAAAAATATAATTATCATTTAATATAAGAAAATGGTGAGTGTATATTCACTGATACAAATTCAAAAAAAATATAAACTCTCAGCAAGTTAAGGATTATATTGCTTTTGTATGATCCAAACAACTAAAGACAACAATTTATATAAATACTAAATCTGTATGCTGGAATTTAACAAAAGTTTAAAAAATTATTCTATTCAAATGGGTCTTTTGAAACCTGTTTGATAAGTCTATTAAAATGTTAATTACCTCAAATACATTATTCATTGAGAATTATTATAAAAATTTTTAAATGTTAGTGATGTAATTAATTCAAAAGAAGATTGTGATGGTGAGGAATATAGCTTTGGAATCAATGAAGACATAATTGATTTATTTTGTAATGGAAATCATTTATATAATAGATGTGAATTTTTTAGAAATTATATTGTATTAAATCTATTTATCAGCATACTACATAATGTGATTGCTAGGCAGTCTTAATTGTGTAGTGAGCACATGGTATTTGCTGAAACATATATTTAATTATTTTGAGCACTTAAACATTTTTTATAAATCTTAACAGGATAAGTTTCATGTCTGAAGTCTTGTACTGAGTTCATAGTCCTATATTGTTCTAAATTGTTAAATAAACGATGTTTATAATCTTTTAAACAGTCTTCATTATTAACAAAAAATTTCATTACTCATTTTGATTTGTTCCTCTTTCTTATCACCAACTTTATAAATATATTTTTGCTCATAAGCAACAAATTTCTTCTATAATTTTTCCTTTAGATTCACATTACATTTTTCCTAGTACACTTTTATTAACTTCAGGAAAATCATAAATATTTTTTTTGGATTATCACTTGTGTCAAAATAATTAATCATTGATTGCAGACCTTCATAACAATTTTTGGTTTTTCTATTAAAGATATAACTATCAGTATATTACTAGCAATGTTCAATATTTTCTTTAATTTTGGTTTCATAACACTATAGGGAAGATCATATATCAATTCTTGACAAAGTTCAATTTTTGGGGGTAAATCTTCCTGTAAATCATGTACATTTTTTCATATTCTAAATCTACATCAAAAAAAGCTGAGTATAGAGTGTCTCAAATCTCCTTTACTTTCTAGAAACGATATTTTTTGTTTTGTCCAATTTTTATCCACTGTATAGTAAATGTAAACTCATAGCATTTCCATAAAAATTAATTGCATATAAATACATTAAAGCTTTCATGTCATACTTTTATCAAAATTTTTCGTGTATTTATTATTTGCTTTCACATATCTTTTACAACATTTGGTTATACCACTTCTTATGCATTTTTCAACCATTAAAATATATCATAAGCATATAATAATTGAAGTGGTAATTTAGTTATTTTTAATGGTGCATTAAAAGAAAAAAGAAAAAAACTTAACTAAGCTCTGCCAAAACAGGCCATGAAGGCCAAATGGTACCAATCGACCACTGTGTCATCCTCAGCCCACATGCATCACTGGATGCATATATGAAGGAGCATATGGTCAGTACACTGCTCTCTCGGCCATATGGCAGTTTCCAAGACTATAAAATAAAAACCACATGATGTATAATCCCAAGCTGCATCTATATCATAAGTTATTATATCAGTTTTTCTAAAATTTCCTAGACAAAACTATTTTTACGTGTTTATATACTTCACTAACATCAGATTCATTTAATTTATTATAAAATTCTTCTTTTATTTTAAGTTTTGTTTCTTCAAATTTTTCTTAACTATCTATGTAATCATAAAGATAAACTCCTCTTTTAGTTACTAAATTAACTGAATCTTCTGGAAATAATTCTATTATATTTTTCATTTGATTTTTTCAATTTGAGAAAAGCTTATTGAAAGACATAAGTCTATATGGGCCAACAGATCTCATTTCAAAACTTTTGTTATTTACTAATAGTAATATAGCTATTTTTACCATTTGGTATTAAATCTAGTTCTTTTTTTATCATAAACAAGTTCTCTTATGAATAAATGAGAAAAATTTCCTGATAAAATAAAATAAATTAGTAAAACTGTAAGATTTTTTAGTTCTAGAATACAATAATTAAATGATGGATTTCTATATTTTCCAGTCAAATCATGAATATGATGACTTTTTTCCCTGTATAACGTTTCCACATAAAGTTGTTAGTGGTTTCTTTTCTTCAGTTTCAGAATGAATGTTACAAACTTTCTCAACTTACTACTTCATATATTCAATGAATGTTTGCTTTAATGTGGTCCTCAACATGTAACTAGTTCTTTGAAATCTCATTTTATGTATTTAATATAATATCAAAAACCACCTGTATCATAATTTTTTATATTTCTAAATATAAGGGTAATCATTTAATTTTGATTCTACAATATTTATCTTTTTTTAGCTAAGTTTCTACCAATATTTTAATATTTCTTTGTGTAACCTATAATGGAAAATATTCTCTGTTACTAATATTTTTAAACACATATATGCCAGGGAGTCACAACCTAAAGCGGTAAATCCATACAAACAACTGGATGTAACACTTAGTAGGAGTATGAAATAAAACAATCACACACGCTCAGTCATAGGTACAGTAGGTGACAACATTACTCGTAGAATACTAGTGTAATACAATCAATTTTCACAGAAGATTACTTACCAATCACTCGTGGGACACTTCCTACAACACTGATCAGGTGTGTGGGACCTGTGCCAAATATGACTAACAGCAGATACTGAATGTATATGGAGATGGACAGTAAGCATAGTCACAGGTTTGTTTCATCCACGGCAAAGTCTGACAAAGTTGAAAGAGCTCAAATGGCAGACTCTTGAGTACGGGTGGAAATTATCGTGTGGAAGTATACTAACCAAGTTTCAAGAACTGCGCAACTCGCCGCATATCGCTCCCATAGGGATCTTTAGAAGATTAAATTGATTACGGCACACATAGAGGCATTTAATTAATCATTCTGCCCACGCACCGTACGTTAACAGAACGGGAAAATGCGGTAATAACTGGTACAGTGTTATGTGCCCTTGCCATGTACTTCACAGTGGCTCGCAAATTATAGATGTAGGTATATATGTTGGTGTATGAGAGAGTGGTGAAAAGAAATGCTTCCGAATTTTGCAAGTGAAAACTCTTAAAGCTTTTTAAATAAAATAAACTTTATTTACAATCTGCATCTTTATCCATTATCTCTACATATTTATTTCCCAAACAATGGAAACTCTAGGTTGGATAGCCAACAGTATCAGAAAAATCATAGATAGCTACTCACCATAAAGATGACTCACTAAACTGCAGAAAGGCACGACGAAAAGACAGTTACACATTACAGCTTTCAGCCAAAGCCTTCTGCAGCAAAGAACACACAAACACCTTCACACAAGCAAGCACACCTCTGTGTGTGCTTGTGTGAACATGTGTGTGTTTCCTTGGCTACAAAGTCCTTGACCAAAAGTTACAATGTATCACAGTATTTTCGTTGTGCCTCTCTTGCAACTCAAAGAGAATTTTTTTTTTTTTACAGTTAGTAGCAATCTATTATTTTCCTGATATTTGTTTCTCAACATAGTCACTCTAGCAATGAACACATTTATAAAAACGAGAGACTATTTTGTTGATATCGGCACTGTAGAATGTTGGGCTTTGTTGATGGAGCAACAGCCCTATCTGTCCTTGCAACACTTCATCACTATCAGATTGAGGTCCTTTAACATGTTCTTTAAAGGGGGATGTAATGGAAAATGTAAACATTTTTTAATTAATGTACAAATCTAAAAATTTGCATGTGTAAAGCAAAAGAGCTCTGTTTTAACAGAAAAATATAATAATATTTTTCCAGAAATCTGAATTTTTAATTTTTTAGCGCCTTTTTTATAAAAAGCCATACCTCAAATTTTAATCCTGCAATTAATCTGAAAATTTTACTGTAGTGTCCTGAGAGGATTATAAGACAACAGAACTACAGTTATAAATTTATAGTACAAATTGTATCATTAACAGAGTTTTTAATTTCGCACATCCAAAATTAACTTTTTTCTACATGCAATCATCTATAAAATGAGAATGTAAGTGCAGGATCTAGTATTTTTTAGTTCCAGGGAGACGCAACACATTGCGAACAGCTTCTGAAAAATTCATAACATTAGCGTGTATACTTTTTGAGAAAAGGCTTCAACTAACGTAAAAAATGTAAAATAGAGAAAATAAGGTTCAAAGATTTTCTCCTCATATTTCTACATGTAATAATCTTATTTCAATTTAAAAATCCTCCATACTGATTCTCCTCATCCGCCAGGTTTCTCTTCTCTCCTCGTACAATCTGCTTGGTCTGTATTTGCAGGTAAGATACTGATTGTTAGCTTTCTTGACCCTGCTCTTGTCGATACTGTAAAATGCTTTTGTTGTAAACAAACCAGGATTTATACCAACTCTTTTCAGCACTTCAGTTTTGCAATTATTTCCGCTATTGTCACATAAAACTGCATCATAGACACCTACTTTGAGTACTTCAAGTCCACAGAATGTCCTTTTTGAGAATCGAATCGAAATTAAATTATTGAGGCTTTAATTTGCATTTTTGTGTTTCCGTGAAGAGACTTCCTCAGTAAATCAATGTTTGCAAGAAACCTGAATGTGGGCTTAATTGCGTTCATGACAGGTCCTGGTAATGAGTGTTTGTGTGAACACGTCTCATTTCTGTTGTTGAACTTACACCAATCATCTTTCAGATTGAGATTGGTGTTTGGTCAGTGGAAAGTTTAAATGTGTGTGTGAAATCTTGTGGGACTTAACTGCTAACGTCATCAGTCCCTAAGCTTACACACTACTTAACCTAAATTATCCTAAGGACAAACACACACACCCATGCCTGAAGGAGGACTCGAACCTCCGCTGGGATCAGGCGCACAGTCCATGACTGCAGCGCCTAAGACCGCTCGGCTAATCCCGCGCGGCAGTGGAAAGTTTGTGGAAAAAAAAATTCCCACACAGTACGCCTCATTGCCTCTAAATTATGTCTGTTTTTCCTGATAGCTCTCCCATAAAATAACTGAAGAGAATCAATTTCTTTAACAGTAAGCCTGCCTTTTTCTGCTAGTGGTCTCTTATCCTCAAGTACTTCACCTTTCTTCTCTTTCAGCAACTAACAAAGCCTATCACCAAGCCTCTTTCGGACATTGCTAACACATTCCAACTTTTCTATAGTTGTATTGTACCGATTTTTATCCGTTACAGCTTTGAACGAAGAGAAGTCCCCATCACCAAATATTTTCTAATATCTAACACCATACTGGTCCTCAGATCTGGAGAATATCCTCACAACTACAGCAGCCTCCATGCCCCCACTTGAGACACTATAATTTTTAGAGCATACTACCACATGCTTTTCTTGCCACAGTTTCTCACTGTCTTCAGTGTTGGACATTTTCCGTGTTGCACACTGGTGGCAGTATTTAGACATAATTTGTAGATCTAAAAATTTACCTGAGTCAATACCAATAAAAGATGCAATTCTATACAGAGATGTGTGTCACCTTTTCATTCAGGTTCATCTATAGACACACACAGGTCAGTAACATTTGTTGGAGACTCACTGTCATGAATATCTACCCCAGGATCTATTTCTTTCTGGTTTATTTCTACCAATTTTTGCACTACTTTCTTCATAGAAACTTTGGCTTCAACCCATACAGTATCAGACATTTCTTTATTTAGTTTCTCAAACGTTGCAGAAGGTGGAAGCATGTTCAGAAAACCACACAATAAATTACCTCCTTCCCTGCCCTGTCCAAGGCATCTCAGAGCACATGTTAACCTAAAATTGCTTTCATAGGTACCAGTCTCTGTTTTTTGGAGGAATAAAATCAAAATTCATAGCCACACGAATAACACATTCATTTAAAATCACAAGCTATTCCCACTGGTCTTTCTTCAACAACAATCATGCATTCCGTATTTTTACGGCTAACACATGAACATGACAACTTTATAGGCTTGCTGAGAAGCTCTGAATCAATAAGTCTGACTCCAGTGGAATCCATACCAACATCATTCACGCACCTGTACAATTCTCTTGTCACAAGTTTTGACGCTCAAGCTGAGAGCTTATGTTTTTCATTTCGAGCTGCTTCCTCTTTTTTGTTGGTAAACCGATTCCCATGAAACCTCTGTTACCTAAACACAGTTTTTCCATCACCCGTTATGTATAAATCTGGACTTCCACGTAACGGTTTGCGAATTCAACCTTCCATCTACTAATATGTGTTAGTATTGGCAAAACGTAAATAAACCACATGCAAGTAAGTTTTCAGGCAAAGATAAATAAGTCAGTCAGAGATATAGCTGTCAGCCAAAGACATCAGAAGAAGGTGTCCTTCTCACAGACAAAAATTCCGCTGAAGCAGACAGTTTCCCAAATGTCGGAAAATGTGGGAGTGGCCGCTAGGGCAGTCAATCAGTTTAACGACTTAAAGGTATTTCTAAAGCTGCTATCACGATAAAATTCATACACAACATAGATTAAACTGTGTAGATCAAGAAAATAATATTTTTGAAACATCGATTTTTTGGACCAAATCCATTACATCCCCCCTTAAGTTTTGTAAACAGATGAAAATCGATTAGGGGCCAAGTTGGCATTGTACGGAGAATGGTTGATGACAGTGAACCCAAGGTTCCGGACTGTTGGATTGTTGCAGACGTCTCAGTGCTCGTGTGATGCTAACTTTGTTTTGCTGAAGGAGACGGTGCTCAAAGTGTTGACTATTTTTTCGTATTCAAAACAGGATTATAGCATGCTGTTTCTCATGCACCTCCATAATTACGCTACACACCTCCATATCACACGCTTCAATTCGGGGCCCGCTTGTGGCAGATGGCTGCAAATATGCAAACATAAAGAACAAAAATGATTAGCCGAGAATAGATTTTTGTTGTTTCATCTGTTGACTTCATTTAGTTAACTAAAATGCCAAATACGGTTCGTTACACTGTGATTCTGATGCCTTTGTAATGAAGTATGGACAGGTCAAAATATTGAGTACTTCTTGGTTTTGTGCCAAAATACGGAGTTATTGGCTAACAGTTACTAGTTTGAAGCATGAAACTGTAAACAAAACACGAGTTACTTGGCAACCATGATTCAGTATATTGTATTAGTAGTCATAGTTGACTGCTTTAGGAATACCGAGCCACTTTGTCACATTTTTTCTTCATGTGCATAAAAACACGTTGGTGGAGGGAGAATTCTTCGCGAGCAGTTTATTACTCATACCTTCATTTCATTCATCATAACCGATGTTTCTAAATAGCCTACAACTGTATCATTCATGATTTAAATACTGAAAAACTACGAGTTACTTTTTTTCATGTTTACCACAACGCGTTTCGAGAATTTATTCACACTTTCAAGTCCATTTGTTTACATAAACTTTTTTGTGATCTTTGTGTGTATGATTTTCTGCCTTTCTTGCATTGTATTTGTCTTTTCGAGGTTATATACGTTTTATAGCCCATAAATAGTGCTACTCATAAACTTCAAATACGCAAATTCAAGATATCGTCGCAAGAACAATACTATTCACTTTATCGAAAATATAAACTATGATATTAAATAATCTTATGCGTGCCAATGTGAACGTCATAACGTCCGCTGTAGAATATAGTCTCAAAGCGCAATGCGTTTCCGTCAGCTGGGCAGAGAGTAGCTAGCGTCAGGCGGCCGTAGGACGGTGGAGCAGAAATTCTTCTGATCGACAGAGGCAGCAACGAGCTCTTTCACGGAGATGTTTTTTTCAAGCCTTAGCTATTCCTAAGGAGTTAGAGAATGAAGTAAATTATCTATACGAGTGTCCTAAAGATCGATACTGTTAGCAGACAGACGAGGTGTTATATATGGAATGTAATTTAAGGTTGAATCGGATTCAATGACTTACCTTTTGTTTTGCAGTGCGCAACGTTTGATGCGAACAGGTAGAGCAGCAAAGTGAAAAACTTTCGATTTCATTGTGGTTCCAAATTCACATTAAACGAGATGTCCCTTCGCTGCCCACTAAATGTTAAATTGGGCCACATCAGTGACGGAAGTGGTTGCGAGTACAATGTCTGTCACCAGTAAGCTTTCTTACACTAGCAATTGTATTATATTTACTGAACCAAACGCTTCGTACCGTCACATGGCACTAATTTCATCTTTTATATGTGCTTTAGATGTTGAATGTATTAGTTCTGGAATGGGATTCAAACTGGGACCTTCTCATTCGCGGGATTTGAACCCTTCGTGACAATACACTTCCACGAATTCGTTGTTTGCTATGGATTCCAAATTCTTCAAGATCTCCATTAAAGGTGCATATCTGAGTTCGAATCCTGGCCTGACATAAATATTTTCGTCATGTCTTTTCAAGCTCTACCATGAGTACACCTACCTGCTGGTGGAAAATAGTTTCGATTTTTACCGTCCGTTCATTCATAAAAAATATCTGACTGATCCGACTCCCTGTTGGTTGGTTGGTTGGTTGGGGGGAGGAGGTCATCGGTCTCATCGGATTACGGAAGAATGAGGAAGTAAGTCGGCGGTGTCCTTTCAGAGGAACCATCCCGATATTTGCTTGATGCGATTTAGAGAAATTACGGAAAATCTAAATCAGGATGGCTGGACGCGGGCTTGAACCACCGTCAGCCCGAATGCGAGTCCAGTGTGCTAACCAATGTGCCACCTCGCTCGGGTCGGCTCCCTGTGAGACACAGAACTTTTAATCACATTATCTTAGTTCAAAAACTCCGCTCCTAACTAGTGGCGAAAACGACTTCTACAGTTAACAGCTCTTCATGTGTAGTCAGCGATTAACTGTGCACGATTAGATTCCCAGTCGCACTGCACTATTCGTAACGTTATTTCTAGTTGAAACGTGTGCACATTCCACTGCCTGTTAAGGAAACCTATACTGAATGAGCAGGTAAAACAACTACGAATTTCGGAAAGGGAGGAATTACTCATTTGTCTAGTCATTTCAGTGTCGGACATCTCGCTAGTGTTGAGAAAAATCTATGACACATTTTAATGTGGTTAGCTAAAAACCCTATTAGGTGCTGGGTTCGCATCCCCGTCCAACCCAGAACTTTACGTTACGTCATTTCAAGTCTGTTACATGTGAACAAAGCAGTATTTAACGTCTTTCGTGGTTGGTTAACATGCGCAATAGTTGTTGGGTAGGATTGCTGGGACTGTACAAGAATTTTCGTCATATAACATCTGTTCCCTATTTTCTGAGACTGTTTACAATTGAAGTATATCACGTATTCTTATGCTTAGTCAGCAATGAAAATTAGTCCTGTGTTCGAGTCTCGTTCAGGCACGAAAACCTGGGTAAGTTAACATTGCCTATAGGTACTGGGTTTTAATCCAGATCCAGAACAAAATAGGTCGTCACGTCATTTAAAATTCGAACAGGTGCACATTCATATTTTCGTGAATGACGTAGCTTTCCAATGTCACTGTTTGCTAGATAGAAAGTACGATAGGTGACTTTCGAACTACACATAGAAATAGATCCAAGTGTCATCATGAATACATTGGAATTGCTAGTGGTACGTTGTTGACAGTGATAGGAGATCGCCTGATGCTGTTATTCATGGTTTTCATAAATGGTTCGTTCAGTAAATAGCTTACAAAAATCACTCTTTAAGCGAATGACAGCTAATTCGTGTTTGGAAAACATTTTAAAGGGTGAGAACACTTAAATTATCACAGATTTTCTATCAGACATTCTTGAAAATCTCTTATTCACAACTGAATTTAGTTCTGAGTAACGATTACGCAATGATTCATATGGTAGAGTTGCGGGCAGTAGTTGTCTCGGATAGCAATGAGAGTGGTAACATCTTAGAAATGTATTGTAAAAATTTACGTTTACAAGCGTTAAGGACTGTCTAATCTCTAATAACATTTTTCCTGATATTTGTAGTATCTTCGTATTTGTTTAAATCTGGAGTTATTGGTTCAAATGGCTCTGAGCACTATGGGACTTCTGAGGTCATCAGTCCCCTAGAACTTAGAACTACTTAAACCTATCCAACCTAAGGTTATCACACACATCCATGCCCGAGGCAGGATTCGAACCTGCAACCGTAGCGGTCGCGCGGTTCCAGACTGTAGCGACTAGAACCGCTCGGCCACCCCAGCCGGCCAGGAGTTATTGCCAATGCAGAGATTAGTTCTCTAGTGGTCATTTGTGGTAACCATTTTGTATAATCAAACATCTGTAGAGGAAAATGATTACAGGACTTGCAGCACAGTTACGTTATGAGGGCTACATGCAAATAAGGCAGGATGTAGTTCAGGTCGATCCGATGGTTTTGAGCATGAAAGCAAGCTGCGGCAATAGAATCGTTCTACAATCAGTCGCAAATGCAGGTTCTATAAATTGTCCCAATAATTTTTTCTTTCCCTCCAGGAATTTCCATGTGAGTTCACGAAGCATCTCCGTAAAAGTCACGTGTTGACCGAACCCATTGGTAAAAAATTCGGCAGTTCGCCTCTGAGTTAATTCGCTGACTTCCTTTAGTCCGACATGGTGGGATCTGAAACTCTCCAGCAGTACTGAAGAATGGATCGCAGTAGTGTTCTATAAGTGGCCTCGTTTATAGATGAACCTTAATTTCCTAAAATTCTCCCAATTAACGGAAGTCGAATATTTACCTTGCACAATACCGAACTTTCGTGCTCGATCCATTTCATATCGTTTTGGAACGTTGCAACTAGATCTTTGTTCGACGTGTCTGGGTCAAGCAATACACCACTAATACTGTATTCGAACGCTTCATGATTGTTTTTTGCATGGTGGACGGAAAGACAGAGAGTAATGGGAATTTCATTCATGGTTTAAAATAATTTTCAATTTTTCAACTCTTGTTCATCCCACAGCAAAGGAAGGTTTCCCTGCAGAACTATAACTGGGCGTGGGTTTGCATAGCACCGGATATGACCAGATTTCTCCACCTTCCCCTGCTGTATTCACGTGAGTAGATTTCCACAGTAGGTTTTGCTGACTGGGTATCGCCTTCAGAGAGTGTCGCTTAGGAAGGCACGCTCGTTTAATGCACCACCGACGGCCAATCAGAGGGACAAGTATGGTCACGTGCGGGTACAGGAAAGACTAACGAGCAGGTTCTGGTTCTGACAGTTTGCTCTCTTCTCAACCAGCCCTCGTCTGATCTAGTCGTTCCGCTTCTCTTCAGCACAGCATGCCCTCTGCCTGTCTGTCGACAGCCTCCAGGCCCTATAAATTTAGTCTTCTGTACCCGTAGTGGTAGGATTATGGCAATTAAGCCACGTCATTCTCTCTGAACACACGTGTATTGCGTTCTTATTCACCTAACAATCGCACACACGCAAACGCACATATCCTGCCTATTATGCCCGCTCGAAAGTAGTGTATAAAATGCTGTCAGCCGCGGGATCGCAGCTCACCGTTCGGTCTGGATTGACATTGATCTTTAATTACGGATGGTCTCCGCTCATTACTTCAAGGAGATAAGCTCGTTATTCAACCATTTGGCGCTTGGATGCTCTTGTAGGCACAACACCGCTGTGTCCTGTCGCACACAGCCGCTTCGCCGAGCAGGCACTTTCTATAAGCCTCGCCGCCGCTGCATTGCTGTCAACTCACTCCCAGCGTGAGCCGCCGCCGACGCTGCCTCGCCTGACGGGAATCCCCCTCCACGCCGCCACCTCACCCCTGCTCGACGAGCTCTCGGCGCCACCTCCGTAGGTCACAGCCGCCGCTACCATCAACATCGACGCCGCCGCAACGCACCCTGCCGTCGACGTCGCCGACACCGCCGCCCTTTGTTACAACTAAGCAACTAAGTCTCGCTGGTCACGCGCGCTCGGATCAGCTACTGTGCAGCCACGAACATACGTCGTGAGACATAGTTAGAATTTAGTTTAACGCCAAATTGCCCCCTGTTCAATATTCAGTTCTCTTGGATGGTTTTCCTTAGTTATAAAGTACCATATTTTGTAAGGATGCCTTCTAAAACATGAAACAGGGCGCAAAGCGTATCAGAGAGACCACGGTTAAGCTCGGCAGGGGCGTTTCTCAGGCAGGTAGTGCGACACATTAAAAAAAATCAGAGACTAGAAGAGGGATTCAACAGATCAGTAGTGGCCAATAAGTAAATAGCAAACCAGAATAGTAGGCTGCATGTGCAAACCACGGAGGTTGTAGTGCAGTCTTATCTAGAAGAGAATGAGTTACGAACAAAGTGCTAAGAATTAGAGATACAGAGGGAGCAGCAGCAGCAGCAGCAGCAGTAGCAGCAGCAGTGTCCTGCTCCACGGTGTGTAGAGGAGAGAACCCAAGTGACCTGTGAGGTTAATAAAGTCACACCCCTGGAAGACTTTGTGTTGATTGGTGCCCCTGACAAGGTTTGTAAGACCTAGAGTGAGTCTAGCTTAGGCGATTTGCTGGAACTATATTAGTGTTCTTGCAGCCGAATCATCATCACAACCAAACTCTGACGTTTACCTCAGGCCCCCTGCAGTCTCGTCCATTAATGCTTTCTGTGGGAAACCTAATGAGAACTTGACTACTTTCTCAAGGAATATCCATATACAGGACTCGCGAGCTCCTGGCCGGATAGCTTCCAAATGAATGCAACAAAATTAAAACTGTTCGGTGACGTTCGCAAATATTTGGATTCAGTGGATGCGTTGTGTGACGGGCTAACGTTTAAATCCTGGCAAAGGGGATACTACTATTACTGTCGTGTGACTATGGCCTCCCGTCGGGTAGACCGTTCGCCGGGAGCAAGTCTTTCGATTTGACGCCACTTCGGCGACTTGAGCGTTGATGGGGATGAAATGATGATGATGACAACAACACAACATGCAGTCCTTGAGTGGAGAAAATCTCCTACCCAGCCGGGAATCGAACCCGCGCCCTTAGGATTCACATTCCGTCGCCCTGACCACTCAGCTACCGGGGGCGGACGGCAAAAGGGGTAACACAGCGCTATTCTGACAAGAGAGGATTTAGTAGTTAAAGAGACCGCTTGCATACTTTACAACGAAAGAACGCTGAAGATTTTGAAGCTTCTGCCGATCAGATACGGGCTGTGTCGTGCAGAACATACGTACTGGAGCAAAATGCTGCACATAACGAAGTATTAAGAGAGAAAACAGAATACAGAGCAATTGATACTTTTATATGAGGAATAAACCATCCAATAGGGTCACAGGCTATGGTTTCCTCCTCTTTCTTTGAATGAAGTCATCAGGGTAGCCTTTCTTTGGGGCGATATTTACAGATTCGTAGCGTGTGTTCCCACAGACAGCAAAGTGCCAACAATGTGGCCAGTCTGGTCACATCGCTGATCACTGTCAGGCCCCTTATTGTCCACAGTGCCGTCGTGTGGGACATTTGACTGTGTTGCCCACATAAACAGTGTCGGTATAGAGTCGGTCGTGATACGCCGCCGCTAATCGACCAAACCGCGGTAGCAGGAGACTTATAAACACCCAGATGACCAACCATGTTCCAGCTCCACCCTAGGAAGAGCCGCACCAAGGCGAACGTACTATCACAAGAACTGTCGTAAGGCTGCCCTAAGGAAGCGGAATGTTCAGAAGAAGACAACATCTCCACCAACTTTTGAGTCCACTTTACCACGTAACAATCAGCGACAAAAAAGTATGGAAAATGTTTCCACCCCACATCATCTGTGTTGACTGCTGAGGCGGTCGAAAAGGTAATCGACCCCGTTATTGCCCACTACCTAACCGAAATTTAATGCGAATTAAGGAGAAAGCCTACATGGGGGGGGGGGGGGGGGTTCCGCAAGATAAAGTGAGAGTTGTCAAAGAAAGTGGAGACTTCACAACCTGCCAAGTGCAAGCGAATGTTAACCCGCGACCGCTCATGCGTTGTGAATTGAAGAGTAGTAATACTGGTGTTTTTCGTTGTTACTATGTTGCTTCCTAGGCATCGTCGTCACTCACGATATTATGATTATATTTGTTAGTGTCAATGTTCGTCTGACTGACAATTTTGTGACCAGGCTGGTAGCATTGTGTTTTGTATTTTCTGTGTAAAGGAGAAGTGTAGTAGACTGGTACATTCGTTCACGTAAAATAAATACGCTTAATTAAGTGCTGAAATGAAGTTTTTCGGTAATCCTGAAAGCCTCTACAACGGGTACTAAGGAAATCAACTGTGGGGTAGCGTGCTAGCCACTAAATCACGATCAATACACAATTGGCATACTACAAGGTGGAACCGACAGACCTCTGGTTAGGGAGATTAAAACAGCGAAACAAATCTGTTCACATTTGTGTGGTGATGTAAAATCCCCTCTGTCAATTTATACGATGGAGTAATCCATCTGCATTTTCGTTTTCGGATACCCGCTAACAGCAGCCAACAGTTGGGTCGCTGCTTTGCACAGCCAAACTACATATAATGTAAGACGAGTTATGCGACCATACATGCTTAAATAGCGCACGCTGAAAACAGTCCCATTACGGCTTAACGCACTGTGTTACACACATAACAGACACTAGTACACCCAGTCTCAATCCGTGACTGACGGAAGCGGAAAGATTTACATACTGTTGAATGTTAGTCACGAGTTGATGAATTTCTGGCAATAGGCAGCTCCGAGATCTTTATTAGGTTTTGATTTCAAGCGAATGACAGGTCACAGAACCTAATAATGACACACAAAGCTGGATACATTGCTACACCGCCGTTTACGCAATGAATACTGCCCTCTTGTACACCGTCCCCTAAAGAGATACCAATAAGATTGATGCCCTGTCCATTCATATTTATCGAACGTGACTTCTAGACAGTGAGATGTAATGAGATTTACTGAAGTTTTCGTGGATATCATTTTGTGATTTTCCTCTATAGGGAATTGCATGCGCTGCCTTGTAGTGTGGAAGTGCGCAGTGGTGTATTGTAAGCTGTGTAGAATGAATTTGAATTGCTTCTAAGCTATAAGGCGCTACGCCACCTTTTAAGTTGTAATATTATGGCTTTAGTAACAAGAGTAGTGGCCAATGAGGTTAAAGTTCTGAAATGTTTATCAGAAGTGATTATCTACATAAGGGAAGACTGTTTAGTAAGGGGTTATCGAGTTGTCTTGCATAAATACTGTGCCTGTTGAAAGGGAATGTTAAGATGCTTCTCACCTACACCAACACGAGTATAATACCTTACTCAGAACGGAACATTCCTAAGTGTCGATGAACGATTTTGATGAAACTTGGCGTTTGTACAGAGGGGGAACAATACCGCAAAACTTATTTGTTTGTTACCTATTTCGCTTTTAAGGGGTAAAACACACCCCTAAAGTTAATTTCACATTTTACGTTTAGAGGGAATATCTTCGAAACGATGATGTATAAGAAATATATTGTATATAAAAGTTAGTATGTAATTAATTTTCGTGAAAACTTTATAATAAACTTCCGTTAAAATTTGAAATTTTGCAAAGTACCCCACCACCATTAATTGCTTCTGAAAAAGGAAAACTTTTGTTACAACATAAATTAAAGAAGCTTTCAGGAGACATACAACGCTGTGTAATAAAGCTGGTCTCTGAAATACCATTTTTGGAACATTTAAGCTGTACGTCCCAACTCTGGGATGGGTTGAGAAAGACACTACAAAGGAAACTGGACAAAAATTTGCTGTGTTAGGGATTGCGGACAACTGCACAAATAAGGAAGTGCCTAAAATCAATGATATTTTTCTCACCGTCAGCAAACAAGAAGTGAACTGCCTGTCCACATACCCATTCACAGAGTTCGTCTTCGCTTACGGGAAACATTCCGCGTCCGGAAAGAGGAGAAGGTGAGTAAGTATCTAACGGGGAGTCGTACGGGTAATTAGCGCCAGCATCTGTCGCACCAAGATCCAGACACCTCTCGCCTATCCACACACCAGGCGAAGCTCTTCCATGTCCAGAACATCGTGGGCGATACACAACGGGGTGTCTGCGAGGTGAATCCCGTGTAGTAAGGCGCCATGCAGACTGAATGTCAGTGTCAAGATAAGGAGCGCACACCATTCGCCAAACGGCACGCCAGTCGACGAGGAGATGCTTCCTCTCAACCACATTCGGTGACCTACGCTGCTGAAGAAATCCATAGATCGCTTTCGTGGATGTCAAGCGCGTTTGTCAATATCGCAGTACGAGCTTAGCTCAGATCGAGGAAAAAGTGGCGAAAGTATAACAAGGGCGGCGGGATGTTTGAAATGCGGATAGGTGCTGAGAGAGATTGTGGTGCAAGGGCCTCCAGCAACATACTGATAAGGCACGAAGGACAACAGCTGACGAAAAGGGCTATCGGTCTGTCAGTCACATAATACAGACCTAAACCACCCCTGAACCGCGAGATGGTGAGGGTCTCGTACTTATCTTTAATAGCAAGCCGTGGCAAACATACGAACCCTGTGCTATTAGCATGCGGCGGGCCATGGATGACGGAACAGAAAGTGTCTGTGCCACGTGAGTGATACGTGACGAAAAACATACGTTTACATATTGCGTACGCTGAAAAAGATGAAGGGGTCGTAAACGATGACCTAGGAGCCACCTCGTAGTTGGGACAGTGGGCGCCGGCAGTTGAGGGAAATCGTGCTCTTACAATACCCTATGTGACATTGTAGCGAGAAGGAAGCGACTCTACCTTACTTCTCTGGTTTCTGTATTACTAACCTGGTGTCTTGCTGCTTCGGTAGTCCCTCGTCACACAGTAGTAGCGCTCAGGCGCTAGGCGGCTCAGTGTAGGTTTGTGATCCTACTGAAGTGGGGTGTGTCAGGATGCCAGTTGTTAAATGTTAACAATGTTTTGTAATATACTCGTTTTAATGAAGAATACTTTGAAACACAAGTCACACGGCTCTTGTCTACGCCGTTATGTTCAACCCTTTTCAACACATTTATACTTTCCATACTCGTTATAGATACTGCCCACGACACGTGGCGTTCACTGATAACTAATACCTTCACTTTAACTTTATATCTTGGTTAACAGCTGGAATATTTACTAGCGACCATCCTTTTGGAGCCGCCCCCGGTTACTCGAACGTGCGTTTTGAGTGGCGCCTTGCTACAAACTCGCCCTTGTGGGGCGGCGGGTGGAATTAATTGGTTTATAAATGTAGAATGTAAAGAAGAAAAGATGCATTTCCCGGCCGATGCACCATATGTGGGGCGGCGGGGGGAATAAACGGTTTTTATTTAAATGTAGAATGTAATGTAGAAAAGATGCATTTCCCGGCCGATTAGCACTATATGTGGTACGGAGGGTGGGTTTAATGTTATTCAAAATGTTTTGTTTTTTTCCGGCCGATTAGCAATATATGTGGGGCGGCGGGTGGAATTATTGTTATTTCAAATGTTCCTATTATTTATGCTGTCTTTTGGCGTTCTCAACACTGGCTCACTAACTACAGTATTGGCAACCAGAAAGTGATTAGCAAAACGTGAAGCCCGTGATTAGAATTCCTAGTGCCCTCTTCATCTAAGAAATACAAAATAATGGTTCAAATGGCTCTGAGCACTATGGGACTTAACATCTGTGGTCATCAGTCCCCTAGAACTTAGCACTACTTAAACCTAACTAACTTAAAGACATCACACACATCCTTGCCCGAGGCAGGATTCGAACCTGCAACCGAAGCAGTCGCGCGGTTCCGGATGAGAAATACATTTATAGCTACAGCTTATAGACTGAGGAATTAGGAGATTGTCTGGGATTCATCATCAAAAACGATTCTCTAAAAATGTTCACTATATTCTGAAAGTCACAGACCAAAAAGAATCCACACAATCCAACTAACAGAGCAGTTCAGAGTCTAATGCGCTGATGCAACTATAACTGTTCAAATTAACTGTTTAAGTGAATGCTCACCATGATTTGATGACAATGTTCATCAAACGCCACGCTAAATAATGGTAGAATGTCTGTCCCGCGGCGGCACGTGAAAATACGACATACGCAAACTGAAGATAGATCATTAAAGTCATCCCAGAATTAACACTTCACTCGAAAATGATTTCATGGTTACGCGTATCCCGAGTAACTTATTACGGCATCCGAAGCTGTTTATAGCAATGATACCGACGCGACGCGACTCCCGGCACAGGTGGTGTGCTATTCAGCGTCTGGAGAGAACTGGGGCCTTCTTCTCTCGCGCAGCGTTCTTATATATAAAGCCGCGGTGCGAACGGCTAAGGGAACGCCTGATCAATTCCGCTCTCCCGACTAGCCGCTAGGCTAGTAATGCACCACTTTAAGTTATTCAATAAATCATTGCTTCCTTTGCTGATAGCCGATTAAGCTCTCAATTTAAATGTGCAATCAGCACACAGGTAAGTAATCATAATAAAAGTCTGACGTGGCTAAGTCAAATATTTTGGGCGAAAGAATTAATTTAATTACACTACACGCAGTAGACGAGCTCTGAACTTGCCCTTTGGAAATACGCTATCGCTATAGTTTTATAGTTATTCAGTAGAAACTTCTCACATCTTTATGATTATAGCGGATCTCCTTTCTACTTAAATTTAAACATCCTAGCCTTATTTATTCGCCTACTTAATCTATCTTGCTTCCTTAATTTCTAAGACAAAAACGAGAAAATCATGAATTTCAACAAAAATTTTAATTTGTGAAATCCAGAATACTGTTTCTACTAAATTATTATGAAAAAGGAATCTAAATATAAATTTTTAAGTTTCTTGCTCTTTTCTGTTGCGCCAATGATTTTTACAGAAAAACATCCAAATTTCGAAAATGGTTAAAGTTATTGAACTGATATTCAACACATATTGATTTAGTATTACTCCTGACATGCTAGAAACGTTTCAGGTTATTTACTTGATTTTTAAAGGATTGTGCAACATTTATGACGTGAGAGCTAGTTACAGCGGACTAGGCTGGCACACAATGGAAAGACTGATGTGAATTTTATACGGCGTGAGTAGGTTGCTTCCCTATATCACCCTCTACTTAATTTTTCTTTTTGATTGTAAATGGAAAAGAAAAAGAAGAAAAAAATTAATTACAAAAGAGAAGCAAGAGTACAGCTTAACTCCCTATGAAAAATTTAAATTGAAATGTAAACATATAGAAATATTAAAAGAAAACTGATTACCTACTTCAATTATTTCAATTGCTGGCATGTTCACTGCCTCTTAAGCAACATTATCACTCAAAAGTTAAGCAAAACCAATGAAACACTTTGGCATACATATTGCCTTAGACAAACAAACACATAAAAATATGTAAAATTATGAAAATCGTAAATCCATTAAATATATTTTTACATACAGAAATTCAAAGAAAATAACGCAGTTATTCATGATGCATAAACAGATAATTATATCTTAGCAGTCTTTTCTAAACCTGAAAGAAAATTTCACAAATCATGACAATTTCATTTTTACACACGTGGTTGTAGCCGCTTTGGCTGCCGTTCTACACTTCCATTCACAAGGGTAGAGGAGGGGAAGTTGCTATGGTGTGCGTCATTCATGTTCACTCTAAATTACATGGGAAAAGGGGAGGGGTCACTGTGAGTTGTGTCCAAGTCACTCCACGCTTTCACGCAGCTACCAGGCTGCCATTATCTGGTTTGTCCTGCAGAACAAACAAAAAGAGTGCCTCAGACTCTGTTCACTTAATATCTAAGGGTGGGTCACAATGAAATGGGGATATATACATTTTATCTTTCAATATGTTATTGGAACAAAGTTAACAGAACTTTTTCAATTTTACTCTCACGGTTACTTAACTGTCATAAAATCGGTAAACAAATGGCTCAAATCGCCGTTAGTCACGTACTAGAGAAAATTTATGCTCAAAGCATGCAATAATAAATCCTATTTAATCTCAATTTATCATTTCTGGTCCGGAACACTGAACCAATGCTCGGTACATTTTTGATACATTTGTATTTTATTAACTTAGCTGACTTATCTTTGATTACCTTATTCTTAGAGATAGTATGAGTATATTTGATTAGTAGTTGTTTTCTCAGCCTCTTTGTACATATGAGTAACTTGTGGTAATAGTACAGTTCTGAGTGTTGAAAACACACTACGTTGAGTTGACTACTAAATCCACTTATTGGTCCTCTACTGCTGTGTCAGTTCCTCATCGGCAATTATGTACTTACTTCATCGAAGTGTCTTTATGCTGAGCTATAAATAATATTTCACGTCTGCCATTATGTTACTCAATTATGTTGCTAGTGTGTGTACTTATTTAACACTCACTCTATTAGCATTTAAAGCATAGGATAGCACATTTATTTCATATCTATAGTGTATTGCAGCTGATCAGTTTGCTCACGTGGCAATCCATTTCCACTCGATCGGACGCTGAAACCACAGGTAGTCTCTCTCGACCTACCACTAAAGTGCATTAAGTAATTATGGACGACCGTAATGCTAAATTCCTTAAACCTATAGGACACCATGAGCTGCTCTGTCTCATCTAACATAAGGGTAACTATGGTCGCATTCACGCCTCCAACTCATAACCTCAATACGTGTAGGTGTGTTCTGTCACACACTACACCAAATAACGGCCAGCTCCAACCTTATAAGTATTTCAAGGACGTGTCCTTCACGTCTCAACCACAAACACTGTTCAATTCTATTATACTGCCATTCCTTGCTACACAAGGTGAGTTCATTCTTACATCATATCTGCATATTTTTCATAACACTAAGCAATCTCTTTTACTATTAATTAGTTAGCTCTACAGCATACAATAGGTTTCACTGCCACTATCAGATACTGCTTATAAACGAACTTGTATATTTTTTTAAATACTATTGTGGGACCATTTCAAATAAAACAACACTTTGTACTTACAATATTAACAGGGTTCTACACATACTTGTTACTCAAATACATTTGTATCTTAATTACATCATACTTCTCTGTTGTTTATGTCACTGTTAGGTTTGTCACATTAGGTATTTTCTTCCCTAATCGGTGGATAGAATGGTTACAGAACTCATAGCTTGATAGCCATGGCGGAAAATTTTTGTATTGCAAAGAACGAGTCGAAACTTTGGTGGAAAGGAAAGATGAAGAATGACTGAGACCTGAAGAGGAAAGAAGATTTCACACAGCTGGGACTGCACAGCTGCCACAGTGTGTAGAGGTTACAGAACAACGTCCTCCCTACAGAATTCATTAGTTTATTATTGGCTTGATAACCATAACGGGAAATTTAATGTGTTGGAAAGAAGAGGTCGAAATTTTTGTAGATAGGAAAGATGAAGAATGAGTGAGACCTGAAAAGGAAAGAAGATCTCACACAGCTGGGACTGCACAGCTGCCACACTGCTTAGAAGGTACAGAACAATCTCATCCCTACAGAATTCATTCATTACCTATGAACTTCTTTAGGTCGATCACTTTCCTGAGACCTAATAGCTTTTTACTCTTAGGGTACTCTAGCCTATATGCATTGGTATGTGGTTTTCCTATGATCCTGAAAGGTCCTTGGTATGTACTAAGATTAACACCTTCGTCCCAATATCTCCTATTTTTCAGAACTCGTATAGGCAGCTCCCAAGTTTCATCACTAGTTACTACATGTTTATCAATAAAAGGTACCGTAATTACTCCGGTTATCAGCAAGACCAATTTTAACTGGCTTCTTTCAAAGTCAACAACACTCTGATATTTCGACAAGAAATCTATGCCAATTTAAACCTCAATACTGGGATTGTTTACAATTAAGCATGAATGATCAATTAAATTACCATTAATACCAAAGGGCAGCAAAGCTTCTTGCTTTACCGTTTTTGACACCTTGCCAGTAGCACCAATTATTCTTATTCCTGATACCCTCATTACTGTAAGCTTGTCTTTACCAGGTAATGCATCAAAGAAGGACTGAGATATCGCACTCACCTCACTTCCACTGTCTAAGGGACAACGTACATTGATACCCAACATATTCACTATTATTATAGGGTTGCTTATTCTAGTTTGTACAGGTGATTCCTCAAACTCATCCAATAGTTCCGTTTGGATTTGTCTCCAACTAAAGTGATCGACATCTGTCTTCATTACATTTAGGTCAAAGTGTGTAGGGGTTTCCTGAATTACATTTTCAGCTGCCTTTTCCAGTCGGTCTATTAATTTCAAATCGAAACACCGCACGACTTCATTACATTTAGTTTGCTGAACATGACCCAAATTACTGTAGTCTGAGAGATTCTGCGCCTCCAGACCGGGCATAACACTAGTTACAGCTAAACCACTTTCACTATTATCGTCTGGTTCCTTCTCCAGTGACAACTGGTCACAGCTACTGGGTTGATCGACCCCCAACAGGCTATCCTCCACATTCTCACTTACCTCCTGTCCTAAATCTATTAGTACAGAATCAACATCCTACACAGGCACTTTAGATAAGAGCACATCATCCTCATCGTAAATATAAGCATGAATTTCTTCTGCTTCTTCACCTGACAATTCAGTATTTTGTAGCTCTTCGCTACGGTTTCACTGCTGCGCCTTCTCTTTC
Source organism: Schistocerca serialis cubense (assembly GCF_023864345.2). NCBI lineage: Eukaryota > Metazoa > Arthropoda > Insecta > Orthoptera > Acrididae > Schistocerca > Schistocerca serialis. The sequence continues at coordinate 488,824,288 of NC_064640.1, read as the reverse complement.
TCTTCCCACTTAGAAAGCGTCTCTAACACGGTATCTATCAAATACTGTGAGTGATCTAATATTTCTGCTGTATCCTTAGATGCTACCGACCCTTCATCCACATGTTCAGTTTGAGTATTCTGATCTGTCCTACTAATTACTGTAATTACTGGCTTAGGAAAAGTAACCGCCTGGTGAGCGCCAGTGTCCTCATAGGCGGGAACTAGTTTTCCTGCCTCGGCCTACTACTGTTTCCTTTATTTCCATTATAATGAAGTGGCACAGCATTGCTTTCCGCACTGTTGTTTACCTGCATAATTTTGTTCGAAAAAAAATTACTATCATTTGGATGCCATTGTTGGTTCTGATAATTATTTCTCCAATTCCTACCTCTCTTAGGATGGCGAACACCTACTGTTCTGATGTTTACATTGCCATTCTGCTCGTTCTTAAAATTACTACTAGTGTTATTAGCATTTCTGTTATTACGTGCTTGTTCCTCATTGGCAGCCACACGCTCTACACGTTCCAAATATGAAACGATCCAGATTGTCTCTAGGGGCAGATATAATTCTAGTTTGCCAATACCATGGCAGTTTGGCTTCAAGACCTAGTATTATCATTTCAGGTTTCAGTTTTTCGGCCAAATGTGACAAACGTGAGATCCTTGACCTAGCAAACTCTTTAATAGATTCCTTGCCTGCATTGAAGCGTTTTCCACTCCAAAATTCTCTCAACACTACATTTTGCTTATTACTAGACCAATACTCATTAATGAAAGCTGTTTTAAATTCCGCTAATGTTTTACACTTCAACATAACATCAGCTGACCAACGCTTGGCGTCACCTGCTAAATGGCTTCTAACAAAAGAGATTTTCTCTCGTTCAGACCAAGTTGGTGGAATCACCTCTTCAAAATCGTTCCAGAAATCTAACGGATAGATATTTTTATCTGGATCGAAGGGCAAGAACTGCCGACACCCGATAAAAGCGGCGTTTGCAGCTACAACTTGTTGCATACTACCATTACCAGAAGTTACTGAAGCTACTTTACTATCCTCCAATCGTTTATTAAAATTAGTTTGGCTGGCCACAATCTCATATTTTAATTCAGCATTATTGGATTCTAATTTATTGTCCATTACCTCAAACCGTTTATTAAAATTGGCTTGGCTGGCCACAATCCTGTTATTTACCTCAATTATATCAGATTTTAACTCAGCTGTCATTCTAACGTTACTGGCAGCTATTGCTTATAATATTACATTTAAATCACTAGCCCCAGTATCTTTGGGTTGCTCACTAGCTGGCTTTTTATCACACTCAGGTAACGAAAAACTATCTCCAACACGAGAATCATCAAAACTAAATGAAACTTCTGATTGATCAGTCATATGTAACTTCTCCTGTTTAAACTCTACCACCTCTGATGACTGTTTCGTCTTTAACTCATCAGATAAACTATCATCCAATAAATTAGCAATTTCTAATTTCTGCTTTACTACAGGGGTCTCTATTATTGAATCATTGCCCCTTTTCACACTACTGTCAGTAGACAATACTTCATATTTCACTTTAACGTTACTATTTTCATGCATATTTACACTTGAACCGTTGTCTGGATTTACACTTCCCTCAACAGACATAGGTTCTGATTTAAGTTTAACCTCAGTTTCTTCTGGCAGTTCCATCGCCGACAGTCTTTTAGTGCAGGTTAGTAAAATTTTTAACAGCTTTTCACTTAACTTAGTTCCTTCTGCACGACGTATGGCGTTGCCGGCGCGGCGTACCAGGATTACTGATGCGACGCGGCGCGTTAAACTGCAGACCCCACTTCGACGGCTGCTGTGTGCTTGCGTGGCCCGCAAATGCAGGCACGGCTCCGGTTGCTCCGGGGGACGACTGCGATGAGGCGAAACTGGCTTCTCGCGATGCCGGCAGTGCCGCTAGACTCAGTGCCAGCTCTGTCAATCTAGATGCGTTGTTAATCCAATTGCGTCGCCCACATGCACACGTAACACTATCACTGTTCTATTACTCAGTTGCGTGTCGCATATCACTCCCGAATCCGAATATTTAAAACTCACTTTCACTTTTACTCCGTTTCTTTTCCCGGCCGATGCACCATATGTGGGGCGGCGAGTGCAATAGTTGTTATAAAAGTAGAATGTAATGTAGAAAAGAGGCATTTCCCGGCCGCTGCACCATATGTGGGGCGGCAGGTGGAATTAATTGGTTTATAAATGTAGAATGTAAAGTAGAAAAAAAGCATTTCCCGGCCGATGCACCATATGTGGGGCGGCGGGTGGAATTATTTGTTAATATATGTATGTAGAGTGTAATGTAGAAAAGATGCATTTCCCGGCCGATGCACCACATGTGGGGCGGCGAGTGGAATAAATGGTTTTTATTTACATGTAGAATGTAATGTAGAAAAGATGCATTTCCCGGCCGATTAGCACCATATGTGGTACAGAGAGTGGGTTTAATGTTATTTAAAATGTTTTGTTTTTCACGGCCGATTAGCAACATATGTGGGGCGGCAGGTGGAATTATTGTTATTTGAACTGTTCCTATTATTTCTGCAGTCTTTTGGCGTTCTCAACACTGGCTCACTAACTACAATATTGGCAACCAGAAAGTGATTAGCAAAACGTGAAGCCTCTAATTAGAATTCCTATTGCCCACTTCATCTGAGAAATACATTTATAGCCAGAGCTTATAGCTCTGAGGAATTAGGAGATTGTCTGGGATTCATCATCAAAAACGATTCTCTAAAAATGTTCACTATATTCTGAAAGTCACAGACCAAAAAGAATCCACACAATCCAACTAACAGAGCAGTTCAGAGTCTAATGCGCTGATGCAACTATAACTGTTCAAATTATCTGTTTAAGTGAATGCTCGCCATGATTTGATGATAATGTTCATCAAACGCCACGCTAAATAATGGTAGAATGTCTGTCCCGCGGCGGCACGTGAAAATACGACATACGCAAACTGAAGATAGATCATTAAAGTCATCCCAGAATTAACACTTCACTCGAAAATGATTTCATGGTTACGCGTATCCCGAGTAACTTATTACGGCATCCGAAGCTGTTTATAGCAATGATACCGACGCGACGCGACTCCCGGCACAGGTGGTGTGCTATTCAGCGTCTGGAGAGAACTGGGGCCTTCTTCTCTCGCGCAGCGTTCTTATATATAAAGCCGCGGTGCGAACGGCTAAGGGAACGCCTGATCATTTCCGCTCTCCCGACTAGCCGCTAGGCTAGTAATGCACCACTTTAAGTTATTCAATAAATCATTGCTTCCTTTGCTGATAGCCGATTAAGCTCTCAATTTAAATGTGCAATCAGCACACAGGTAAGTAATCATAATAAAAGTCTGACGTGACTAAGTCAAATATTTTGGGCGAAAGTATTAATTTAATTACACTACACGCAGTAGACGAGCTCTGAACTTGCCCTTTGGAAATACGCTATCGCTATAGTTTTATAGTTATTCAGTTGAAACTTCTCACATCTTTATGATTATAGCGGATCTCCTTTCTACTTAAATTTGAACATCCTAGCCTTATTTATTCGCCTACTTAATCTATATTGCTTCCTTAATTTCTAAGACAAAAACGAGAAAATCATGAATTTCAACAAAAATTTTAATTTGTGAAATCCAGAATACTGTTTCTACTAAATTATTGTGAAAAAGGAATCCAAATATAAATTTATAAGATTCTAGCTCTTTTCTGTTGCGCCAATGATTTTTACAGAAAAACATCCAAATTTCGAAAATGGTTAAAGTTATTTTATACAGCGTGAGTAGGCTGCTTCCCTACACCCTGTCTTCCCAACGCACAAGAGAGACCCCACCTTTCTCCTTCAGCCAATAGGGACACTTCACTCGTCTCCTACGCATATATATATATATATATATATATATATATATATATATATATATATATATATATATAAACTTTCAGCCAATGGGCGTTTAGATCATTGTTGCCAGGCGGATATGAAGTCACGTTTGCATACATTGTGACGGAAATTTGTCTCGCGACACTGTCTCAGATTGTAAGATCATACTCCCGAATAGTCGGATCTTGTCCCTAGTAGGTTGCACAACATTGCCTCCTATGATATTATCGTTGATGCTCCTTGCTGACGCGTAATTGTCAGATGTACATGTAGCCTGGCTACTACTGAGTATTCCAGATCGCTTAAATGTGCGTAAAACTTAGCATAAACACGGGAAGGGAATGCATGGATGCATTCCTCGCTGCAGATCACTTGGGAAATCAAGTCCTAAGCATAGGATAGTAGCAACTACACGCAATGGTACAGCGCTGTTCGCAGGAAGCTCTGGATCTATAGCCATCGTTACCGATTTTCGGACGTTACGATAGCTACCAGAAGCTTCGCGCTAGGTGGTAACCAATGCCAATGACTCCCCGACCTCAGCAACCCTACGAAGAACGATATTGAGGTCGTCCGCATAAGCAGTGCAGCTTAATACATGGCCACCGAGAGACATCCCAGACACACGTTGACGGAGGCCGCAGAGCAATTGATCCATGGTGAAAGCATACAACGGTGCAGAGAGCGGGCAGCCTTCATGCACTGAACAGTGGATAAGGTGGGAAGAATAAGACAGCCATTTTATCCGTTGTAGTGCACACGTGACGTAGGTCCACAGAGTCGCATTGCGACGTCAACGGTAGTATCAGGGTATATCATGTTGCAGAGCGCAGCTTCCAGGTAATCGTGATCGACGTGATCGAACGCCTGGCTGATGTCGAGAGCTGCCAAAAGTCCAGGCATGAACGACGGGCGTGAGCAGGAGCGATTATGTCCCAAGAGCGACAGTGGGCAGTGCGGATGTCATTGGCATCTCTCAAAGAAATATGATCAGGGGAGACCATGTACCAGCCTGTCCGTATGGCCATGCAGCCAACAGCCAGTAAAGATATTTGTGTCACTCTTGAGCAACGTCAAGAGGCGGTAACCGCATATCCGTGAGGTACCCCGAGGCATCTGGATGGGAATGAGGAGACAATCGAGGAAACCGTCTGGGATCTGCAAGAGAAGTGACTTAATGTCCCGACAAATTTCCGTCCACACAGATATTTGCGTCTTGGTCAGAGAACGCAACGGCACAGACTTCAGCAGCCTGACACCCACTGACAATATCGCGTGAGATGTAAACAAGATCCAGGTAGCTAGAAGAATGGTTAGTGACATGCGTAAACCTCGGGCGATTACCATGAACATACTCCCAAGCATTCACAAGGCTGAGGAGCTGGAGAATTGTCGCTAGTGCCGCACATGGAGAGTGACGTGGTAGCTGGTCTTTGGGTGCCTGGGTGAACTGAAATCTTCCCCCATGATCAGTGCGTCCCGCCGACTTAGGAACATACGCGTGACTGTCTCTGAAAAGAAAGTGGAACATTCGCGGCGGCGACCGGAACCAGATGGCCCATAGACGTTGATGATTCTGACGCCTGACCTTTGGCATCAGGAAAATAGTCAACTGTATCAGCGAGGATACCGTCACGTAGGGGGATCACCATTCCACTATCAGCAGGGGAAGCATGGAGGATATTTGCTGTAAAACCATGGGAAACACGAAAGGTTGCAACACGCACCTCCTGAAGGAGGATAACATCAACGTCCGCAGCATACAGCATGTCATAGAGTAAAGCCAGTTTGCGGCGTACGCGAATGGTATTGACATTGTCTGTGGGTATATGATAGGTCTGACAAGCTTCCATCGCCAAGAGGATAAGCGACTCAGATGCGGGTGATGCATGAAGGACAGGGAGCTCCCTGTTTGGCCCCTGTGGAAAGGCACATCACTGTGACCGGGAAGGAGCCGAGCCCATCCTCAGCATCGACGTCGTGTGCCCAGGAGACAGACGTCTAATTGGGCCGCTTCAGTGGAACACTATCAGACGTGCGCCCACAGGCAGCGTCAGACACAGAAAGGGAGGCAACCTCATCAGATGCAGGTGAGGGAAGGTTGGTGTCCGTGGGCGGATGCTGACTGGAGACAGAGGCGGGGAAGACGTCGCGTCGTCAGGTACCAGGCCGTCAGAGGACGCCACATAGGAGGGTCGTTATTCTGTGCACACATCCGATGGAGGCAGTCGTCAGAAGGGGTACGGCGTGGTCTCTTTCATTTCCTCGGCGATCGTTGTTTCCTAACATGTTGTTCCGAGTCGGATGGCGGACGGCTATCGTCCTACATGTCGCCAGACGGCAGAAAAGCGGAGGCCGGAAGAGCTCCATGATCAGCAACCATGCGGTCGGGATGGACGTCTTGCGTCTGCTGATGGCCATCGTCCGTTGGTACTGCCTCCGGCGGCAGTGTAGGAGTGACAGCCAAAACGTCCATTGCGTTGTTGAGAGGAGTTGACACCGGTGGCAACTGATTCAGAGTGGGCGCAGCATCCCGTATAAAACGTTCAATATCATACGCTTTGGGTCGTTCAAGATCCAAAGGAAACTTTAGTTTAATCGTGGCCTGGCTACAGGCAAACGCCATGTGGTCAGTGAATTCGGACAAGAAGACAGGCGGCTACGCTGAAGTAAAGAAATGTGCGCTCGCTCGCAAGCAGCGCAACAGACGAGACGCAGACAAGGCGTGCTCACCTCACCACTACCGAAAGCAGACCGACAGCTGAGCCATCCGGAAACAGTGGTCACTGCAACTGCACGAACTACTTTGGCACCCCTCCCATCAGACACAATTCTCAACTTATCCTCAAATAAATGGAAATGCCGTGTGGCTAGGGCCTCCCGTCGGGTAGATCGTTCGCCTGGTGCAAGTCTTTCGAGTTGACGCCACTTTGGCGACTTGCGTGTCGATGGGAATGAAATTATGGTGATAAGGACAACGCAACACCCAGTCCCTTAGCGGAGAAAAATCTCCTACCCAGCCGGGAATCGAACCCGGGCCGTTAAGCATGACATTCCGTCGCGATGACCTCTCAGCTACCAGGGGCTCAGCTACAGACTACTAATGTAGTTCCCGTTTCCGACTGCCGTAAGATTTCAAGCCTGGTGTGCATCGGCGCTTAAGAGATCTGTTTTCATCTGATTTTGTCAGTACTGGTGTCGACTGACTAGATCCTAAACAAGTTACGAATCTGGATTCCTTATCGGAATGACCCATGAACTTTTGTGGCCAGCCACCTAATTTTGTAATTACTGGTTTGAGCCAATATGCCATGAATTCTGCTTATTGCCTGTCTTAGCTAGAAGGTAAACAAACTTCTGCGCCCAGTTACTTCTTCCCCATGTGGGCGCTTTCTATTACAACTTGGAAACAAAGTCAAGACAATGCTTGTGCCTGTCTGTGTCATGCTGAAAAGATTTCTCTGTGTCGGGTTGCGGGTTCCGTTCAACTTGTGACTATCCAGTCGATCAGCTGAGCGTGAAATCACATCCTTCCCTAAAGTATTTTTGTCTCCTACTTCCTCGCAACATTTTGTAGGTAATTACTAGTCTTTTTCCTGCCGCCAACTGTTTTATGTGGATTACTTTATCAAATCGTTAAGTTACAGTTTCATCTTGTGAGATTTTGTCGTTCCGTTGCTCCGTCTTCTGAGTTTAGGTAGACAGACCAGTGGGAGTAGAGCCCTCGTCGTGTTCCGAATCAATACCACTGGCTATTAGTTCACTTGTCAATTCTACAGCTGTTATGGACCTTGAATGTGCCAAACGCACGGATATCCCTGCACATTACTTTCGCTAATTGCGAGTTTGAAAGCTACTGTCTCCATGCCTTTCCACTCTCTCGCTCCGCTCGAATGCTGTGGACTGTGAAATTGATCATTCTTAGAGGAAACTAAGACCCCTTCTTGCTCCAGCACAACTATCGCTACACACTAACCCCAATTCGTATCCGTTGGCAATAGCTTACTGTATTGTGTAACAAAATTATTGTAACAGCGCTTTTCCGTAGTAATCATTCGTTTGTGACTCGAATTGAACAAGTTACTTTAACTAACAGTAGATTCCTATTTAGCAGCTCTTATTATTATATTATGACTAAAGTTCAGTCTTGATCACATGTTTTAATGATATAGATAACCGGTTTCGGTTCTTTCTACAATCCTCCGCCTACAATCCTAAGGGAGCCATGGGTCTGATGATGGTTTTGTAGAAAGAACCGAAACCGGTTATCTATATCATTAAAACATGTGATCAAGACTGAACTTTAGTCATAATATAACAATTAATTGATCACTGCTCTCCAAAAATGTTTACCAAAATTGAGCTCTTATTATGATGTAATCACACCCATTGTCATGTTAGGTGCTCACTTACCTTACACAATAAAGCCTAAAATCTTTTGTTGTATTTGCCATATATGCTTTTCATGCTACTACAAATTTTTAACCTACTAATACTGCCGAATAGCTCAAAATTACATTATTAGAATCAATTGACCATTTGTTGTTTCGGAAAACAGATCAAATTACCCTCGGCCATGCCACAGTGAACATCACATATTGGATTAATCACGAATAGTATGACCTGAAGGAATTCTCCCTAGTACCATATCTGTTCCTTTAACTTTAATTGTATTTGGCTTGATCATACGGTTCCTATGCAGTTGCGGTTACTGCACTAGGTTTAACATGGCAACACAAGCTGAAAGAGTAATGTGTTGTAAATTTCTCTTGTTTAGTACTCAAAACTGCTTGTGCTCTTGGTCACAGAAAAGACATTGTAGACGGCATATTTTTGTAGAGAATCTTAATGAGGAGATGTAGGAATTGGATTTTTCGCTAAAAATGGCTAGAGTTGGCACTGAGACGTACGTAATTAATTTTCAGTATATTCAGCTACAAGTCAGTTTTGTAAGGATTTAAACATACTTTAAACTTTATTGCATCAATTAACCCTCTCCCCTTATTTTGTATTGTAATGGTCCTCATAAGCCCCTGATGCGCCCCTTCGACAAAGTGTTACAGTCTCTCGTAACCTACGGGGCCTGGCCACCGCACCTAACAATCACCCCCGTAGCTTCCGACTACAGTACTCCGTCACTGCACATGGCCCACTTCAAAGCACAAGGCTAGCTGACGCATCTCGGCCGCCTGCCTGCTGTCCTTGAAGACGCTGTTCACCGACACTGCACGTTCCGACGTCCTCGAGCTGCCGTCGACTCAGTACACCCCTTCCACGAGCCACATCACATACTTTTTGACTCCATCAGTGGCCACATTGTAAACAATATTCGTAATACCATCTGTAAATTGAATCTACTTTCTACATTTGTAACCCTGCCCAATTTTATAGTAATGTCAAAAATATTTTATTGAAAATAGCATTCCCCCCCCCCCCCCGCAAGCCCCCCCCCCCCCACAGCTGGTACGTAAGCCCCTTTCTTTTGATATATGCGCCACTCCGTCCAAGGGGGTATTTGTTCATATATTTTTGCATGTTTTGTACTTAATTAAAACTCAGTTACAGATCAGTAACCTGCTCCCATGGAAGTGGGAGGGAGTTTCGCGCGGTGGACATAGCGGAAAGAGAATTTTATTCAGTGTTTAAAATCTTCAGCCGGCATAGCACAGAAATTGACTGGATATATCCACCTACCCATACTCATTTGAAGTAAATAGATTTTCACTGTAGGTACTGCTGACGGGGTAACGCCGTTGACGAGCCGCGCTTAGGTAGGCACGCTCGTCTAAAGCACACACCGCAACCAATCAGAGGGACGAGACTAGTCATGTGGGGACGCAGGGAAGACTAATGAGCGGGCTGCGGTTGCGACCGCTCGCTCTCTTCTCAGCCAGCCTTCATCCTATCTAATCGTACCATTCCGCTACTCTTCAGGGCAGCATACTCTCTGGCTTCCTGTCGGTAACCTCCAGGTGCCATGAATTCAATGTTTTGTACAATTAGCGGTAGAATTATTGCAATTAAGCCAAGTTATTCTCTCTGAACTCACGTGAATGGTGATCTTATTCACCTAACTATCGCCCACAACCAGACGACCACATCCTACCTACCACGTGCGCTTGAAAGTCCTGAACAGTTTTTCCTGCTCATATGTTGTAATTTACTTTGTCAAAATTTATAGGTACCTGCCATTCATCACACCAAACACAATTTTTTGTCTAACAAGGGGAGGCCGCCAATTGTGAAATTCAGATTCGATTCATACTGCGCATAATAAAAGCTCATGGCCAGAGGTGTAATGTGGCAAAGCACCAAGATGCACTTCTCAGCGGTTGTCGAGAAAATTGACATTTAAAAGAAACCGTTGCGGTGAAACACTCTCTACGATTATTAATTTTCTACAGCGTCGTGGCGCAGCGGTAAGCGATCGGGTTCGTAATCCGAAGGTCGCCGGATCGAATGTCGCGCCAGGCAACCCTTTTTTTTAGTATTTGTTTTTTGTAATTCATATATATATATATATATATATATATATATATATATATATATATATATATATATATATATAATTCCCGGCAATCAGTTGCAACAATTATGCATATAATAAGTTGTTGAAAGTCGTTTGTCGTGGAAAAACTGGCGACTTCGAACATCATTATGTTTTCCGCAAACAAAGTTGTATTTCACAAATGTTATTAATTGTCTTCATAATGTTAACCACGTATAGTTAACGAAAGACGTAGAAACGGTATTCCAAAACGAATACGTGTAGCGTAAGTCAAACGTTCGAATTAGAATAGAGACCCCACGAACACAAATTTGCTGCGGCAGGTATGAAATATATACTCCGTTACTCGCTCGTTACACTTGAAGGACAGATGTTGAATGGGCCGAAACGAGCCGCCGCATAACAACGTAGTTGCCTGCTAACTTCGAAACAAGGTAGGTGCGGTCTCTAGCGCAACTTATAATATCGTCGAAAATCAGTGCGGACGGGAGAGCTTTGGTACACCCTGTTAAAAAAAACGGAAAAATGGAGGCGGTACAATTGGAGAGCGATCCACCTTCACCAACATACATAAGCAATTCATTAATAGTTTATATATATTTGATTTACAAAAAACTGATAATAAAAAAAATTGCATGTCGCGAGATTCGATCCGGCGACCTTCGGATTACGGACCCGATCGCTTACCGCTGCGCCACGACGCTGTAGAAAAACATTAATCGTAGAGAGTATTTCACTGCAACGGTTTCTTTTAACTGTCGATTTTCTCGACAACGGCTGAGAAGTGCATCTTGGTGCTTTGCCACATTTCACCTCTGGCCATGAGCTTTTATTATGCGCAGTATGAATCGAATCTGAATTTCACAATTGGCGGTCTCCCCTTGTAAGACATCATATATCCTCCTTCAATGATTCACCGACTACATTTTCCCGTACACAACATCTTCATTAGCAAGTAGTCGCAGATTGCTTTTCAGCCTATCCGTCATATGATGAATGGGCGATGTACTTGAGGACAATATTATGGAAATGGAAGAGGATGTAGATGAAGATGAAATGGGAGATACGATACTGCGTGAAGAGTTCGACAGAGCACTGAAAGACCTGAGTCGAAACAAGGCCCCCGGAGTAGACAATATTCCATTGGAACTACTGACGGCCGTGGGAGAGCCAGTCCTGACGAAACTCTACCATTTGGTGAGCAAGATGTATGAAACAGGCGAAATACCCTCAGACTTCAAGAAGAATATAATAATTCCAATCCCAAAGAAAGCAGGTGTTGACAGATGTGAAAATTACCGAACTATCAGCTTAATAAGTCACAGCTGCAAAATACTAACGCGAATTCTTTACAGACGAATGGAAAAACTAGTAGACGCCAACCTCGGGGAAGATCAGTTTGGATTCCGTAGAAACACTGGAACACGTGAGGCAATACTGACCTTACGACTTATCTTAGAAGAAAGATTAAGGAAAGGCAAACCTACGTTTCTAGCATTTGTAGACTTAGAGAAAGCTTTTGACAATGTTGACTGGAATACTCTCTTTCAAATTCTAAAGGTGGCAGGGGTAAAATATAGGGAGCGAAAGGCTATTTACAATTTGTACAGAAACCAGATGGCAGTTACAAGAGTCGAGGGACATGAAAGGGAAGCAGTGGTTGGGAAGGGAGTAAGACAGGGTTGTAGCCTGTCCCCGATGTTGTTCAATCTGTATATTGAGCAAGCAGTAAAGGAAACAAAAGAAAAATTCGGAGTAGGTATTAAAATTCATGGAGAAGAAATAAAAACTTTGAGGTTCGCCGATGACATTGTAATTCTGTCAGAGACAGCAAAGGACTTGGAAGAGCAGTTGAATGGAATGGACAGTGTCTTGAAAGGAGGATATAAGATGAATATCAACAAAAGCAAAACAAGGATAATGGAATGTAGTCTAATTAAGTCGGGTGATGCTGAGGGAATTAGATTAGGAAATGAGGCACTTAAAGTAGTAAAGGAGTTTTGCTATTTGGGGAGCAAAATAACTGATGATGGTCGAAGTAGAGAGGATATAAAATGTAGGCTGGCAATGGCAAGGAAAGCGTTTCTGAAGAAGAGAAATTTGTTAACATCCAGTATTGATTTAGGTGTCAGGAAGTCATTTCTGAAAGTATTCGTATGGAGTGTTGCCATGTATGGAAGTGAAACATGGACGATAAATAGTTTGGACAAGAAGAGAATAGAAGCTTTCGAAATGTGGTGCTACAGAAGAATGCTGAAGATTAGATGGGTAGATCACATAACTAATGAGGAAGTATTGAATAGGATTGGGGAGAAGAGAAGTTTGTGGCACAACTTGACCAGAAGAAGGGATCGGTTGGTAGGACATGTTCTGAGGCATCAAGGGATCACCAATTTAGTATTGGAAGGCAGCGTGGAGGGTAAAAATCGTAGGGGGAGACCAAGAGATGAATACACTAAGCAGATTCAGAAGGATGTGGGTTGCAGTAAGTACTGGGAGATGAAAAAGCTTGCACAGGATAGAGTAGCATGGAGAGCTGCATCAAACCAGTCTCAGGACTGAAGACCACAACAACAACAACAACGATACATGGATACAGAGAGCCAGAGTGGTAATATCACACTTCGCCTGCCGGGGTGGGGTGGCCGAGCGGTTCTAGGCGCTACAGCCTGGAGCCGCGCGACCGCTACGGTCGCAGGTTCGAATCCTGCCTCGGGCATGGATGTGTGTGATGTCCTTAGGTTAGTTTGGTTTAAGTAGTTCTAAGTTCTAGGGGACTGATGACCTCAGAAGTTAAGTCCCATAGCGCTCAGAGCCATTTGAACCATTTTTTTATCACACTTCCCTTGGGCACTTCTGACGATACACTGATCTTCAATGATTAATGGTCATTCTCCGCCCAGGACAACGTACTGGATGCCGTTGCTTAACAAGTCTTCGAGATTATAAGAAACGTAAAATTTCTTCTATATTAACGTCATATCTGTCCCAGGCTGACCATTTCTAACCTCGACCTTGTCAAACGAGTCCCACTATCTCTTCTGCGTCCGCACTTAAAGCGGAACCCCTTTCTAGGGTTTTATATTAAATAGAAATATCGCCACTTAAAGATATTAAGACTCAGTAACTTAATTAACTCAAAACAATAGATGTCAGGAACGAAGAAGGAGAAAGGATTAGCTAAAATTTCTTAAACTGCGATATACGTAATATTCTGAATTATTTTGTCATCTTCGGCTGAGGCACTGACTGTGCTCTCGTGTATCTTTCCCTGCTTCGAGATTTTAAAAATATGAATGTAATTTTAGTTAATCTCCTCATTATCAAATATTCCTTCAAGTAACATGTTTCTCTTCACTCTTCTTTTCATCTGTTTGTTGAGTCCGAGTGCTGTTCTGTCATATCGTTGTCCATCGACATGTGTCAGTTCTTCTTAGATTTTACCCAACTTTTCTCAATCACCTTGTCTACACATTTCATTCGCACACCACCTTACCGCTGATATCACTTTTCTCAATTTTTAGTAACATTCTCTGTCAACCTGTTTGCTTACGGATCAGTGAATGTAAGCTGATACATTTGTCCGGATGCATAACTTTTTGTGCACAGCAGTCAGATATTTGTGCATATTAAATAATTTTGTGTCTCTTTTATTCTTAAAATAATGGTAAACGCTGCGCGATCGCTTATTATGCATTCAGCTGAGCTTCAAGGATACTCCTTCAGTTTATCAGAAGTAAAATATAAATTAGCTCATTCTGAGAAAAAAATTTTGGAAAAATCATTTAGGGATTGTTATTCGCCAACAGAATGATTAATCAATGAATAATCCAAAGCTTAACACGTGCGTACATACAATTCCGTAAAACGGAAAAACCAGCTTACGTAATGCAGTAGGCAGGTTTATCTTCACTGGTACCATTAAATATGTCAGCCTGACGTGACAGCGCATTACCCATGCGTCAGACCTGATAGCAGAGGCATAGCGTGTGATGCCAGCGATAGATATATTTTTCCATTAGTGCTGTCTTTCTGTCATTAGTAAAACATTTCCGCCTCAGATGAGATAGAGTTCCATTTAAATCTAGACATAAAAACAATACAGCCGCCATTTTAATTAAAATGTTCACTAAGCGATGTTGGTTTTCCTCATCACTTGCCATTCGTTGACCGCAATGGTATGTTATTATAATATTAAAAACAGTTTTGTACTTTTTGTGATTTACAAGAAAATAGCATGGTAAAATGTTACATGGGCTATGAATTACGGTAAATTGTGAATCATGTAGCACTACACAAGTCACACAGATTGTGTATGTGTGTGTGTGTGTGTGTTTGTGTTTGTGAGTGTGTGTGTGTGAGTGAGTGAGAGTGAGAAAGAGAGAGTCCAGAATTATAGAGATACTTACATGGAATGGACAATAATATGGAAACACCAAAAACACAACACATTACCACGCCTAGTACGGGGTAGGATACCCGCTAGCATTCAAAACAGCTTCCGGTAGTCTCGGGAGCTGTGTGAACTGGGACCCTGTCGTCTTCAAACACCACTGGGAAACAAACGTTGCACCTGATCAGCCAAAATGGTTACATAATTCTAGGAAGTAATGCAGCCTTGCGGAGTGACCGTGGGGTCCTTAGAATACCACTATATCACTGCTCAAATAATCACCGAACTCCGTCCGCTGTTTCGCTTTGAGGACGTAAACTGAACCAGCAGTTGGAAACAGTTCGAAACAAGATTCATCCGACCAAATGGCTTTCTCCCATCGCTTCACAGTCCAGGTTTTAAGTCTTCGGAAACACGTCTTCCTGTTTTGTGCATGTGTACCACCGACGAGTGGTTCTAGAAATCCAGCTCTCCCTGAAATACGGAGCTCCCTTTGTATTGTTTTTCTGTTGACAGGGTTCGTGAATGTGACCTTCATTTCCGCAGTGGCTTTTGTATCTGTCGTTCTCTTATTTTTCGTCACAATCCTTTTCAATACCCGTCTGTCACCAGCACTCAACATAGACTTTCGACCGCGTTGTGACTTAGCGGTTGATGTATTTCCGCTCTCCCTGTTCCCGTTTTCAATACGCTGCTTCTCGTAACAGCACGCACTTCGGCTACCTTGGTTACGGAATCATCTACCATATGAGCACCAACAATTTGCTCACGTTCGACTTTACTACGCTCCAATATAATGCTCTCCCAACAACGCAGACCAATTTTCTGACACAACTGTATCTGCCTACGTATTGTGGACATTTCACAGATGCCATTCCTAGTCAAATAGAATAGCGCAATCTGGACGCTTCGCTAGCATCTTAATTTATGTTCAGACATTCATTTCGCGCGATGTTTTCATATTTTTGTCCAACCCCTGTATGTCGGAGCTCAGTGCATTCGAACGTACTGAGGAGTTTTGAGAAGGAACCTGTGGAGCACTTCCGCCTGGCGAAGCAGACTGCTCTTGTTACGACTTAGCAAAACGACGTCAGCTCTGTACATAGATGCCATGTCGGAAGCACACGCATACAAAAACGAAGAACCAGGACTCAGCAAGCTGACTATGCCGGAAGTCGTTGGACAGGACTTCTGGAACGAGAATTTGCGACACCTTAACAATACCGCCCGGTCTACGATGCTGATGATATATCGGAAGAAATGGAACATAGTGTTATGGTTGCTCAATGGCTGGGTCTGGTAAGTTGGCTTGGATGGCAAAACCACAACTGTACAGAAACGACGGCCGACCTGTTAGCAATAACACCGCCAAGTTCAGGAACCCATTCTCAGTCATCACCAGCCACTAGCCGAGGGGATGTCCGCGCCAGTCTATAAACATACATACGCCAGCCAGTTGCCGTCGCCGGGCCTGCCGCCGATAGTTGCAGGCCATTGCCTGAACTTCGAAGGGGTTGGGTTGTTTAGGGGAGGAGGCCAGGCGGATTAGGGAAGGACGGGGCAGGAAATCGGCCATGCCCTTTAAAAGGGACCATCCCGGCATTTTCCTGGAGCGCTTTACGGAAATCACGGAAAACCTAAATCAGGATGGCCGGACACGGGATTGAATCGTTGTCCTCCCGAATGCACTGATCTTCGACCTAGCGCCTTTACACTATTGAGTCATCTACTGGGTGACTCTCGTCTCTGATGCTGATCGTCTTTCTGGGGGACCGGGGTTCGGGCCTGGGCAATCCAAATGTCCAGCCGTCATCGCTTTGTGTGGGATAACACTGTACCTGTCCATCGGCCTGTGCAAGCACACGTAATCGTCATCAGCTTTGCCGGAAGCTGCTGTTTGTTCCCTTCTACCTCAGTATGATTGCCACCGAGCTGCAGAAGCAGACCAGCAGATGTAGCCCCTTTCTGCTTTCCACCATTGGCTGCCTCACCACCCCATCGTCCCGTGTCAGGGCCTTTGCCACTGTCCTGACTGCAGTACCTCGGCAGCTCTGCCATTGCCTTAGGGAAAATTCAGCTCGCCGCTATTCTCTCAGATTATTGTAGACTCCCGCGTGCCGAACAGGCCGAGCTCACCTACGTCACGTAAGCCAGTGACCGTCTCTCCGGCTTCACCTCCGTTGCTCTAATTGTTACGGAATGAAGAACTAATGCAACCAGCATTGTTTCCAGGAAGGATCGTTCCCTGACACCTATAGCCGCTCCTTTGAGCCACACCCTGGAAGGTAAACTGCCATACGTCTGGACGTAGAGGGGCTGGGAAAACATGTGGACATTGAGTGAGAAATGCATGCTTGAACATAATGCAGATGATAGCCAAGTCTGCAGGTTACACTGTTGTATTTGATCACGAATGGCCCCCGTGCGATGTCCTGAAAATGCTACAAGTGTTGGTCGTGGTCGGAACAGCGTTCTGCGTGGTTTTGGGTGCATTATGTCAGAGCTAGGTGAAGATGAACGTGGGAAATTGTTGGTGCTCCTATGGTGGGTGCTTCCGTCTTCCGTAACCACAGTAGTTGAAGTGTTTGATGTTCCAAAAGAAACCCTGTTGAAGATTTATAGCGCATACAGGGAAAGCGGAAAAACATCAATTCCTAAATCACAATGCGGATGGAAATGATGGTTGACTGACAAAGACAGATGATCTTTGAAGAGGCTTGTTACGAAAAATAAGAGGACTACAGCTGCGAAAGTCACTGCAGGACTGAATTTAGCACCCGCGAACTCTGTTTGCACCAAAATAACACGAAGCGAGCTCCATAAGCATAGAATTGCAGGGAAAACTGGAATTCTACAACCACTCATCAGTAATCCAAATCCACGTAACAGGAAAACATAGCGTCGAAGCAATAAAACCTGGGCAATGCAGCAATGGAAGAAAATCATTTGGTCGAATGTGTCTTCTTTCACGTTGTTTCCAATTTATGGGTGAGTTTAGGCCCTAAGAGTGAAACGTGGCGGGGGTTCGTTGATAATTTGGACAGCCATATCGTGGTATTTTATTTGTCCCATGGTTACACTGGAAGGTGGCATTACTGCCAAGTATTATGCGACCATTCTCGCTGCTCAGATCCATCCCATAGTACAATGTTTGTTTTCAAATGGTGATAATGTGTTTCAAGACGACAGTGTCCAGTCCATATTACACGCATCGTCCAGGACTGGTTTTGTGAGCGCAGTGATGAATTGTCGCACCTCCCCTGGCCACCACATTCAACAGATCACAATTTCATTGAACCTTAGTGGTGTACTTTGTAGAGAAGGTGACGTGATCTCTATACACCTCTATCGTCTTCACCAGAAACTTCCATTATTTTGCAGGAAGAATAGTATAAGATTCTTTTTAAAAACATGCAATACAGGACCCGTATTTATCAATATCGAGGCGTCTGGAAGCTATTTTGAATGCCAACGGGTTTCCTACAGCGTTTCAGGTATGGTAATGTGTTGCGTTTTTGGCGTTTCCGAGCCAGCTTCACATTCCATCACAGTGATCGGTCACCCTTACCGCTATAGTGCTACATACCTTTAGCATATAATTGATGAGCTAGGTTGCTAGGGATTAGCAATACCCACCCTGCTTGAATAGCCATCTTAGAAAGTTGCTGCGAAAGCATCTCCGATTTAACTGAAGTCAAAGCTTGGTAGACTGACAGAAGCTGATGTATCACAAAATGAATGTAAGGAGAACGATGCGAAAAGCATTCTAAGAATTTCAAAGTAAAATTTTTCCAAGAGATCTGATTAAAAGCCCTAATTAGTTATGATATTACGTAATGTCAGTAAGCGTATTGAAATAATGTATTCAATCGTTTGGTAGCCATAGTGGTATCGTAACGGAAGAGCGTGGAAGACAGTAATATGCTTCCTCCTTTCAGTCACTGCACGAATGCAGATGTGGTACCGAGCGAGGTGGCGCAGTGGTTAGCACACTGGAATCGCATTCGGGAGGACGACGGTTCAATTCCGTCTCCGGCCATCCTGATTTAGGTTTTCCGTGATTTCCCTAAATCGTTTCAGGCAGATGCCGGGATGGTTCCTTTGAAAGGGCACGGCCGATTTCCTTCCCACTCCTTCCCTAACCCGAGCTTGCGCTCCGTCTCTAATGACCTCGTTGTCGACGGGACGTTAAACACTAACCACCACCACCCGCAGATACTGAGAAAAGTGATCACGGAGCAGAAAACTGATGAAACTGCTCAACAGTGGAGAGGCAACTGGACCGGATGAGATGTCCGTGAAGTTCTACAGAGATTATTCGAAAAAATGTGCTCTACTTATAGCAATGGGTCAGTGGAGAAACGAAGGGTACCTAGCAAGTGGAAAAAAACGCAGGTTTAAATGGTTCAAATGGCTCTGAGCACTATGGGACTTAACAGCGGAGGTCATCAGTCCCCTAGAATTTACAACTATTTAAACGTAACTAACCTAAGGACAACACATACATCCATGCCCGAGGTAGGATTCGAACCTGCGACCGTAGCGGTCACGCGGTTCCAGACTGAAGCGCCTAGAACCGCACGGCCACACCGGCCGGCAAAGCGCAGGTCTTTCCATTTTTTCAAGAAAGGTCTTCGGACGGACGCACATAATCTATAGGCCTATATCGTTAACGTCGAACTGTTGCAAAACTGTGAAACATGTTTCACGCTCAAGCGTTTTGACGTTCTTGTAAAACGAAAATCTCATCTACGAAAATCAACATGGATTGCACAAAGAGAGATCTTGCGAAAATTAGCTCACTCCCTTCATTCATAAGATCCAGATCACCATAGAGAGAGGAACTCAGGTTGATACCGTGGTCCTTGATTTCCTTAAGGCATACTGGTCCGCACTGTCTTTTAGTGAACAAAATGCTAGCTACAGAGTATCGGACCATATTTGTGACTGTATACAAGACTTCGTTGCACAAAGAATTCAACAAGCCGTTCTTAACGGTAGTAAATAGACAAATGTAGAGGTAATATCGGGAATAGCCCGGCGGAGTGATGCTGTGCCGCTACTATTTAAATTTATGATAAAAGATCTAGAGTAGGGGTTTACCTATCGCTCATTTTTGTATCATCGTTAGTAGCAAAATTTTCTAACCTCCTACCAGTTTCTCAGTGATGGTAATTTATAAAGTAGAACATGAACTTAACTTTACAAAAGATGTGCAAGAGAGTTACAGCAAGTTAAAGCGTACAACAATAATTACTTACGAAACATTTTATGCCAAAATTTTATGAAAACCTAATAGAATTTTTTTTTTTAAACTCCTACCGCTTGCCGCCCACCATGAAGGCTCGAACGCCCACTAGTGGGCAGTAGATACCAGGTTGACTGCCACTGATCTAGAAGATACCGCCGGAGGCTCCGTGTGGTTATTCTCGGACGATTGTGTTATTTTGAGGAAGGCTGCAACACCAGATGACTATAGCGAAGGGCAGGAAGAGCATTAGAGGATCGACGATTGGTCCAGGGACTGGCCGTTGACGCTGAAAAGAAATAAATGTGTGTATTGCCCACAAATACAGGAAAAAATCCACTACTATTCGACTTCGCTATTGGCGATAAATCACTGGAAGCAGTAAATACCTAGGATTAAACACCTGGATCGGATTAAAATGTTCTTTTTGTTTATTTACAACGTGCTCCATCACAATTTTTGTAATACTACATGTTTGTATTGTGTGTATGTGGAGTGGAGTATAATGTTTCTGTAGTGTGATGATGATGAGAGAAGGGTGAGGGTGAAACCCGGTGTCGGAACAAAGAATACTCGTCGCGAATAGCACTAATGGGCCGCATGGCTTAACGTCCCCATCCGACGGACGAATCACCATCGACAGTGACACATGTCCTAACTTCATGAGAAAGTGTGGAGAAGTTTGGTATTTAAGCTAGGAGTTTTAAGTCTGGCGATCACGAACTTTACGCCACCACCTCTCCTCCTCTTTCCGACCAAATACTGGCCCTGAAATTTTTTTCCACCGCCAGGATTCGAACCAGCTTACCCATTGGTGGCAGCTTCTTTATTTTTCATGATGTATTTAAATTAAATTTCTTTTTAATTTTGAATTAAATGATAAGGAGAGTTTCCCTTTCCTGGAACTGAAAAAGAAAATTAATAAGGCAGTATTGTCCCTTTTGATGGTTATACATACCTTCAACCTTAAAATCTAAAGTAATTTTTCATTCATCTGAAGTCCTCCATGTCTCTCTTCCTTCTAAAAATGAACTGTATATCTATTTGCAAAATCAAAGGAATCTGATATTTTGCCTGAATCCAATCGCTTGTCGTCTACAGAAACTCAGGTTCTTGTTTCTTCGGCAGTAAAATTAGAGAAATAAAGAAAATAAATTTCTTCTCTTTTGATTTAGCGTATTTTCTTTGAACTAACTGTATCCTACTTCGAGATCATAAGATTTGAAATACAAGTAACATGATGAGTAAAAGCATTAATCTTAATTACAAAGTTATAGGAGAATATTCAGCAACCTATACACTGGTCTTAACATCTCAGATGCAGGGAGCCCATACACATGTGTAGTTTGCAAAAATGTTTCGATAATTTCGTTTGTTCTTTAGTTCATGGTGTAACGTTGTCAGTTTAAGCGTTAGCTATTTCGACCTTGGATGTGGGCACAATTAAAATGGAATCACCAAATAAAACTAATGATAGGAAAATCAGAAGCAAAATTGACATCCATTGGGAGAATTTTATGTAAATGTAATTCATGAAAGAAGTAACTTATAAAACATTCGCTCTAACGATTCTTGAATATTTTTCATCACTCTCTGACCTTAAACATGTAGGTTTAATAGAAGAGATACAGAGGATCCAACGTAGAGCGGTGCATGTCGTCACGGTGTCGTTTACTTTGTGGAGGAGCTTACGGAGATGTTCAACAAATTCCAGTGGCAAACGATACAAGAGAGGAGTTTTGCATCACGGGGAAGCTCATTGTTGAAATTTCGAATGCTTCGATTCCAAGATGAGTCTGGCAACATATTACTTTCGCCCATGAATGTTTCACGAAATGACGACAAAGAGAAAACTAGAGAAATTATATGTCGTATCGAACTGTGCATTTATTTATTTGTTTATTACATTGTAGCGTGTTATCTACAATTAAACTCAGGCTGGATTGATTCATGCATAGATTCTAACACAAATTATGCAGTATGTATTATTACCTCCTACACAACATTACCTCCGCTCACAATAACAATTTCTACTCTGATATCGTCCGCAGTGCCAACGTCGACAACGCGAATCGATACCACAGATCCCAGGCTCGCTGCAATCTACAACAACCAATGGGAGACACTTCAAAAGACACACCCTCCAACATAACAGCACCCTCACGCGAGGTCAATGTAGCGTCGAGCTCCAGTTCGTGACCTCAGCTACAGCCGTCAACATATTCGTGGAGGACCAATGGGTAGTTAAATTTTCAGAAGAACTTGCACTGTATTAAATGTCGTACATTGTACCTCAAGAGAACAGCTGTTACTCATTGCATCATTGGATGCGTTCATAATCAATGACAGTTGTAAAGAAGAGAGTCAAAGTTAAGTAAACCTTTTATTCATTTATGTAATAAAGTCAAATTGTATTTCGTGTGTTCTAGTTCGATGAGCCCTGTCACACAGCAATCAAAGAACCAACAGTTATGGCTAGACGACTGTACTTTCGTCCGCAGCTCGTGGTCGTGCGGTAGCGTTCTCGCTTCCCGCTCCCGGGTTCCCGGGTTCGATTCCCGGCGGGGTCAGGGATTTTCTCTGCCTCGTGATGACTGGGTGTTGTGTGATGTCCTTAGATTAGTTAGGTTTAAGTAGTTCTAAGTTATAGGGGACTGATGACTATAGATGTTAAGTCCCATAGTGCTCAGAGCCACGACTGTACTTTCATCTAGTCACATCTATTATTAATAATAATAATTAGAAAAAACTATTACTAGTATAAATAAAAACTATACAGTCTATCAAATCTATGTCTATTACTACTGAAGTCAGTTCTTGTCTGTCACACCCCACAATCCACACCAACGCACGCTCCTCCATAGGCACGACCTGCTGGTTCCTTGGGTGCTGTGGAGAGCGTTGAGGCTGCATCTGCCTCTTCCATTGTTAGCTGCCGTCGCTCCGTTGATTCTCGATCTTCTGTCGCTATCTCTCGTAGTGCAACAGAGGGGGTTGAGCGATAATGTAATGCGGTACCCAACCATATCCTGAAATGGCGTCGGCATTGCTGTCCAAGATCTGCCATTCTGTTTTGCAATGCAGTATTTCCTTGACGTAGAGTCTTCCGTGCAGATCGATTCAGTTGCTGCCCATTAGTTTCAGCAACATGGACATACAGCGAACATCTCCAGACAGTATGTTCTGGACTACCATATTCATGACAAGCATATTCGAAAGTTTTTTTTCAGTTCTATGTCGGAAGGGGGCATAGGACACATGACCAGTGTGTCAGACCTCTTCAGCGATTCAGGAACGTCGTCCTCATTCTCTGTTTTATATTTGGCAGAAAAAAAACGTAGGTGTGTCTCACTGGTTGGGTATCATCCCCTCGTTTCTGCCATAGGTGGAGGATCTGATTGTGAATTTGATGCATGCTTGTGGCTCATAGTCCTTTTAAATACAACACAGTGTGGTATTATTCTTTCTTGATCGAATACATCACCACTTTTCTCCGTATCTGGAGATCGTGTATTACTTGCAAAGCCTCAACTGACAAAGTTTCAAAAGCTCCCGTCAGCCGAAGAAGTATTCCATCTTGCATTCTGTCAACTACCTGTGCTAGTGTTACAAAAAGAAGTCTGTTCGCCCAAGCCTTCGGACAGTGTCCCATGATCGCATTTAAGACAGCGGTATGATACTTCTTCTTGCTTACACTGGCAGCTTTTAATCATAACTGGCTAGACTAATAATTTTGCTCGTCATGTTCCGCCTCTCTTGGTCATTTCTTCAAAATGTGCGGTACAATTCTGTCGTTCGTCGAAGATGCCTAAATATCTGGTGACGAATTTTTCTATACCGAGCTGTCGCTTAATTTCATGATCAACTCTGTTAAGAGATTCCTTTTTGACAGCATGTACGTGGTCTTTTTAGGCTCAACAGACAGTTTGACTCATTGGCACCACTGATGTACACTAACAGGAAAAAACTGCGACACAAAGAAAGAATTGTGTGACGTAAGCAAAAGTTGGTCAGCGTGTTTCTACATCTGAAGAAAGAAGTCTATTCAGTTTTCGCGCCAGTTATGTAAGTGTGACGCTATTAGCGCCAGGGTGAGGATGCTAATCAGATTTGCTTTAAATACACCCTATAACGGTCGTGAGCGTTAATGACCTAGGTTGAACATGGTGAGCTGGTGTTAGTCAATAGTGAATTTAAGGCGACAAAGACTCCAGCATCAGCACCTCACTGAGTCTGAAAGAGTTCGTGTAACAGGGGTACGAGTAGCGGGATGTTACTTCTGCGATATTGCAGAAAGACTTGGCAGGAACGCTTGCATTCTGCATGGTTGCTGGCAATTGTAGTCACGAGAATGTACGCTAGTAAGACTACAGGGCTCTGGACGACTACGTGGAGCTACCGAGAGGGAAGATCATCTAGTTTGGCGTATGCCTCTGTCGCATCGCATCGTATAGCATCTCCAGGAGGAATGTGAGCAGCAGTTGGCACAACAGTGACACAGCCAACTTTTACAAATCTATTACCTAAACGAAAGCTCCGGGTCGGACGCCCGGTAGTGTGCATTCTACTGACCCCAAAGTACCGTCGCTTGCGACTTCAGTGGTGTCAAGCGAGAGCTCATTGGAGAGCAGGGTGTGTTGTGTTTTCTGATGAAAGCTGGTTCTGCCTCGGTGCCAGTGATGTCAGTGTGTTGGTTAGAAGTAGGCCAGTTGAGGGCCTGCAACGAACCTGTCTGCGTGCTAGAAACACCGGACCTACACCTAGTGTTATGATCTAACGATGTCGTATGACAGCAGGTGCACTCTTGTGGTTATCCCACACACCTTGACTGCAAATTTGTACACCAGTCTGGTGATTCGACCTGTTGTGCTGCTGTTCATGAACAGCATTCCAGGGGGTGTTTTCTAACAGGATGACGCTCGCCACGTACGCTGTTGTTGCCCAACGTGCTCTGCTGATTATTGACATATTTCCTTGGACTGCTCGATCACCAGATCAATCTCCATTCGAGCATGTATGGGACATCATCGGACTGTTGTGACTGAAAATTCGCAATTTTTCACAAACACATCTTTTATTTATGTAAATTTACAAGGTTGATGACTGAACAACCAAAGAAAGGTAACAATAACGATGCCAGTAAAAGTCTCCTAATTGAAGTAAACAAAAGTTCACTTCTAATTTTCCACAATGGTTCGTGGTAACACACAACCACTAGTAAAAGTCCAATTCAGAGATGAAGACGTAATCTTCTGCAGTCGAAGTCCATGAGGTCGGCTTCCGGAGTGAACTGAACTTCAGGGCTGGTTCTAGCCCCTAAATAGCTGTCTCCAACCAATCAGGTTTTGACCTAGTGCTACTTCCTGCAGGCCGTGGATCGAACTCCCCCTGCGGGAAGTAGTGCTCGGAATATCTGTTTCCATTATCTTGTACGTAAATAGCCGGTGTTTACCATGGTACGCCTTGGATATAGGCAACCCCGTCCTGTGTTGTGTAATATGGGTTGCCGGCCCTCAGGGGCCACCTGGTTCTGTCATAACATGGACGACAACTCCAGCCTTATTCTCAAACAGCTTAACTATTCTCCGTACAGCTGAGTACAGCAGCGATTAAGTAAAATAGACTAATTGTATCTGATAATTGTAAGTACTGGTGTTGTTTAATCTCATTTCTAATTTTCCTCCGAATATTGTCTTTGTCGTACTTAACTCTATCCTGACGACTGACCTTAAAGTTTTATGGTGGGTCCCTATAACTACTGCATGACAGTTAAGATCGATAGAGAGCCTCTCAATACCTACTCAAAGAAGCATAAAGCAGTCCAGCATTACTATCTTAAGTGATTTTACATATGATATATATGATGACCCCCCATGAACCATGGACCTTGCCGCTGGTGGGGAGGCTTGCCTGCCTCAGCGATACGGATAGCCGTACCGCAGGTGCAACCACAACGGAGGGATAACTGTTGAGAGGCCAGACAAACGTGTGGTTCCTGAAGAGGAGCAGCAGCGTTTTCAGTAGTTACTGCAGCAGCAGTCTGGATGATTGACTGATCTGGCCTTGTAACATTAACCAAAACGACCTTACTGTGCTGGTACTGCGAACGGCTGAAAGCAAGGGGAAACTACAGCCGTAATTACTCCCGAGGGCATGCAGCTTCACTGTATGATTAAATGATGATGGCGTCCTCTTGGGTAAAATATTCCGGAGGTAAAATAGTCCCCCATTCGGATCTCCGGACGGGGACTACTCAGGAGGACATCGTTATCAGGAGAAAGAAAACTGGCGTTCCACGGATCGGAGTGTGGAATGTCAGATCCCTTAATCGGGTGGGTAGGTTAGAAAGTTTAAGAAGGGAAATGGATAGGTTAAAGATAGATATGGTGGGAATTAGTCAAATGCGGTAGCAGGAGGAACAAGACTCCTGGTCAGGTGAATACAGAGTTATAAATCCAAAGTCAAATAGCGGTAATGCAGGAGTGGGTTTAGTAATGAACAAAAAATAGGAGTGCGGGTAAGATACTACGAACAGCATTGTGAACGCATTATTGTAGCCAAGATAGACATGTAGCCCACACCACCACAGTAGTTCAAGTTTATATTCCAACTAGCTCTGCAGGTGACGAAGAGATTGAAGAAATGTATGATGAGATAAAAGAAATTATTCAGACAGTGAAGAGAGACGAAAATTTAATAGTAATGGAGAACTGGAATCCGATAGCACGAAAAGTCATAGAAGGGGAGGTTGTAAGTGAATATGGAATGGGGGTAAGGAAAGAAAGAGGAAGCCACCTGGTAGAATTTTGCACAGAGCATAACTTAATCATAGCTAACACTTCATTTAAAAATCATGAAAGAAGGTTATATACATGGAAGAGGCTTGTAGGCACTGGAAGGTTTCAGATAGATTATATAATGGTAAGACAGAGATTTAGGAACCAGGTTTTAAATTATAAGATATTACCAGGGGCAGATGTGGACTCTTACCACAATCTATTGGTTATGAGCTGTAGACTGAAACTGAAGAAACTGCGAAAAGGTGAGAATTTAAGGAGATGGGATCTGGATAAACTGCAAGAACCAGAGGTTGTAGAGAGTTTCAGACAGAGCATGAGGGAACGACTGATAAGAACAGGGGAACGAAACACAGTAAAAGAAGAAATAGTAAAGGCAGCAGAGGATCAAGTAGGTCAAACGACGAGGGCTTGTAGAAATCCTTGGGTAACAGAAGAGATACTGAACATAAATGATGAAAGGAGAAAATATAAAAATTCAGTAAATGAAGTAGGCAAAAAGGAATATAAACAGCTCAAAAATGAGATCGACAGGAATTGCATAACGGTTAAGCAGGAATGGCTAGAGGACAAATGTAAGGATGTAGAAGCATGCATCACTAGGAGTAAGATAGATACTGCCTACAGGAAAATTAAAGAGACCTTTGGAGAAAAGAGAACCACTTGTATGAATATCAAGAGCTCAGATAGAAAACCAGTTCTAAGCAAAAGAGGGAAAGCAGCAAGGTGGAAGGAGTATATAGAGGGTCTATACAAGGACGATGTACTTTGCCTGCAATGTTATGGAAATGGAAGAGGACGTAGACGGAGATGAAATGAGAGATATGATACTGCGTCAAGTATTCGACAGAGCACCGAAAGACCTGAGTCGGAAAAAGGCCCAGGGAGTAGACAACATTCCATTGGAACTACTGACGGCCTTGGGAGAGTCAGTCCTGACAAAACTACCCTCTGGTGAGCAAGATGTATAAGACAGGTGAAATACCCTCAGACTTCAAGAAGAATTCAATAATTCCAATCCCAAAGAAAGCAGGTGATCTATCAGTTTAGTAAGTCACGCTGCAAAATACCAACACGAATTCTTCACAGACGAATGGAAAAACTGGGAGAAGCCGATCTCGGGGAAGATCAGTTTGGATTCCGTACAAATGCTGGAACACGTGAGGCAGTACTGACCCTACAACTTACCTTAGAAGATAGATTAAGGAAAGGCAACCTATGTTTATAGCATTTGTAGACTTATAGAAGGCTTTAGACCATGTTTATTGGAATACTCTCTTTCAGATTCTGAAGGTGGCAGGGTCAAATACACGGAGCGAAAGGCTATTTACAATTTATACAGAAACCAGATGGCGGTTATAAGAGTCGAGGGGCATGAAAGAGAAGCGGTGGTTGGGAAGAGAGTGAGACAGGGTTGTAGCCTATCCCGATGTTATTCAATCTGTATATTGAGCAAGCAATAAAGGAAACAAAAGACAAATACGGAGCAGGAATTAAAATCCGTGGAGAAGAAATAAAAACTTTGCGGTTTGCCGATGACATTGTAATTCTGTCAGAGACAGCAAAGGACGTGGAAGAGCAGTTGAACGGAATGGACAGTGCCTTGAAAGGAGGATATGAGATGAACATCAACAAAAGGAAAACGAGTAAATGGAATGCAGTCGATTTATATCAGGTAATGCTATGGGAATTAGAGTAGGAAATGAGACACTTAAGGTAGTATATGAGTTTTGCTATGTGGGGAGCAAAATAACTAATGGTGGTCGAAGTAGAGAGGATGTAAAATGTAGACTGTCAATGGCAAGGAAAACGTTCCTGAAGAAGAGAAATTTGTTAACATCGAGTATAGATTCAACTGTCAGAAAGTCATTTCTGAAAGTATGTGTATGAAGTGTAGCCATGTATGGAAGTGAAACATGTACGATAACTAATTTAGACAAGAAGAGAACAGAAGCTTTCGAAATGTGATGCTACAGAATTCTGAAGATTAGATAGGTAGATCACGTAGCTAATGAGGAGGTACTGAGTAGAACTGGGGAGAAGAGGAATTTGTGTCACAACTTGACTAGAAGAAGGGATCGGTTGGTAGTACATGTTCTGAGGCATCAAGGCATGACCAATTCAAGGGCAGCGTGGAGGGTAAAAACCACAGAGGGAGACCAAGAGATGAATATATTAAGCCGATTCAGAAGGATGTAGATTGCAGTAGTTAGTTAGAGATGAAGTCACGCAGGGTAGAGTATCATGGAGGGCTGCATCAAATCAATCTCAGGACTGAAGACCAGAACAACAAAAACATATATGATGAATTACGAACTGCAGTACCATGTTAGCAGAGGATATAATTGTAAGACTATTCCAACATGCAGGTGCTGCTAGAGCATCACCTCAAATAAAACATGTTATACCGTCTTTGTTAAATCGGTAATGAGGCAGATTTCCAACCTCAGTAAGCTTAGCAACGATATCATTATTCATTTGTGCTAATAACACAGAATACAGATTAACTACAGATTTAAAAGATTTGTAAATATACTCTAAATCTACAAGAATGCCACCAGCAGCCCGCTGTCAAAGTCCAATTGAGAGATCCTTGCATAAAGTAAAAGATCACTCGGTGTTTCATGTTCTTCTGTTTGACTCCTGGAGTAATCAGCCCCTAAAAGCCAGTTTAATGGCCGGCCGAAGTGGCCGTGCGGTTAAAGCCGCTGCAGTCTGGAACCGCAAGACCGCTACGGTCGCAGGTTCGAATCCTGCCTCGGGCATGGATGTTTGTGATGTTCTTAGGTTAGTTAGGTTTAACTAGTTCTAAGTTCTAGGGGACTAATGACCTCAGCAGTTGAGTCCCATAGTGCTCAGAGCCATTTTTGGACCAGTTTAATGTAATAGGTATACAAAAATGAAAAGTATTAACTAGATACTTCTGCAACCTGAAGTATTTCATCTATAGGCTGAATTGGATGTTGTATGTGTAGTGCAGAGTCTACATCCCTATGCGAGTGTTACACTTTATTAAAGCAGCAGGAGAAATATATTGTACGCCACAATACCGACATGACTGCGAAAAGGTTTTGTCCTTGTCACTAGTAAAGAAAACCACTGGGATGGTCGTGTTTTTTTCAGCCATATTAACTGAAAATGACCATACGCTGAAGCATTGATCGAAAAATATTGGAATCGAGGCCGTTTACTGCTTTAAGGGATGTACGACAACTACAAATCAGCAGGACAAGCTTTTTTCGCCACAGTACTCTCAATGCATGTTACAGGTGACAGGCAATTAAAAACGAACTGCTGTCACAATGGGACTATTCATAGGTAATCATCACATGCGTTAAGTCATTTATCCCAGAGGAAGACAAGACGATTA
This sequence comes from Schistocerca serialis cubense, assembly GCF_023864345.2. Taxonomy (NCBI): domain Eukaryota; kingdom Metazoa; phylum Arthropoda; class Insecta; order Orthoptera; family Acrididae; genus Schistocerca; species Schistocerca serialis. The sequence continues at coordinate 488,794,073 of NC_064640.1, read as the reverse complement.
ATTCCTTTTTCGTAGAACGCTGTAGCAGTGGGGCAATGGGACTCCTGGCCCACTTTTGATGTAAAATTGATATCAAATTAATTACGCAAATTAATTGATCACCCCGATGATGTTATGGATTTTCCCTGTCGGCATCACTGTGTGATTTTTTATACGCTCCACTTCCTTCACTCTTTACATTTCATGCATACTTCACTTACTTCACGCCAGACACTGGCTGACACATTGCCTCAGGAGTATGTGAACATCACCTGATCTGCATACCACGATGAGGAAATTTTTCAACCTACGACTAGGAAAGGAGTTTTCCCTTATGAGTATCTGGATAGTAAGGTGAAACTCGATGAAACCAGGTACCTGGCATATCTGCATTTACCACTACTTTCACAGGCGATTCCATAACTAATATAGATTATGAACATGCCGTCAATGTCTGGCAGGAATTCAACGTTCCCGATTTGAGTGAATATGCAAGTCTAATCATGAACACCGATGTCTGCTTGGTTGTGGATGTTTTTGAAAAGTTCCAAAGTGTATGCGTGGCTACGTTCTCTCTGGACCATGTCTTTTATTACACGGCACCTGGGTTGTCCTGGGATGCAATGCTCAAGAAAACAAGGAGCAGCATCGAACTTTTGACCAATGCTGAGATACCTTTTCTTTGAGTGCAGGATTTGTAGGGGACTTTGCCAGTATGTCCATAGACATGTCAAGGCAAACAACCCACGTATGGATCTGGTGTTCAATGCATCCCTTGATTCAAGTTAACATTCTATATTTGGATATTAATAACTTATACAAGCATGCGATGATGCAGCCACTGATGGTAGGTGGGTTTCAATGGGTGTACAAAAACGAATTAGAGGGATCAGGTGGAAAAATAATTGGTCTCGCGGCTGATTCTGATGTAGGGTATGCGATGGAGGCAGACCTTGTATACCCTGTCAGAGCGCATGAAATGACAAGGGATTAGCCGTTATGTCCAGAGCAACAAGTTCTGCGTGGAAGTACTGTCCCTAAACTGATGACCACTGTTGAACACAAACAGAGGTATATAAGTCATTATCGTAATCTCCAGCAGTACCTCTGCTTAGGGACGGAGCTAGGTAGAATCTCCCAGGCTATCTCCTTCTATCAGTCCCCCTGGTTGAAGGAGTGTATTTAATTAAATACAGAAAAGATGGTGGGCGCGACTGGTGGTCTCGAAAAAGATTTTTATAAATCGGTGAATAATTCCATTTTCGGTAAAATCGAGAAGAATGTAAGAAATGATCGCAATATTTTGATTAAAGCCGAATGACATGGGCTTTATGGCATAAGAAAATAAATTGCAAGACCTAATTTTAAGTGGGTCACTGTTTCAACGAGAACGTTGTTGCTGTGGAGATGTCGAAGGTTACAGTAGAGTTTACGGAACCTGTCTATTTGGGGATGTGTATACTGGACATCTCCAAACTTAATATGTACCGGTTCTACTACGAGTTTCCTAAAACTCATTTCGTGGAACCAAAGTTACTTTATATGGATATAGATAGCTTCAGCTACTCGATGAAGAACTGCTATCCATATATAGTATTGAGGTGTTACAGTAATGAATTTGACACATCCGGATATCCAGCCAATAATATTTACGTCATTGTTCCTCAGAACAAGAAGATTACTGGGTAAATGAAAGATGAGTCGAATGGATTGCCGATAGGAGGTCTAAGATCCAAAATGTTTGCACATCGTACAGTAGAGGGGGCCACCCAGAGGCGGGCTAAGGGTGTTGAGACTATTTGCAGTGCCTATACGGTGGTGCTCGTTGTGCTCCGTAGTTGCATAGGGTATGGCAAACTACATCTACATCTACATCTACATTTATACTCCACAAGCCACCCAACGGTGTGTGGCGGAGGGCACTTTACGTGCCACTGTCATTACCTCCCTTTCCTGTTCCAGTCGCGTATGGTTCGCGGGAAGAACGACTGTCTGAAAGCCTCCGTGCGCGCTCTAATCTCTCTAATTTTACATTCCTGATCTCCTCGGGAGGTATAAGTAGGGGGAAGCAATATATTCGATACCTCATCCAGAAACGCACCCTCTCGAAACCTGTCGAGCAAGCTACACCGCGATGCAGAGCGCCTCTCTTGCAGAGTCTGCCACTTGAGTTTATTAAACATCTCCGTAACGCTATCACGGTTACCAAATAACCCTGTGACGAAACGCGCCGCTCTTCTTTGGATCTTCTCTATCTCCTCCGTCAGACCGATCTGGTACGGATCCCACACTGATGAGCAATACTCAAGTATAGGTCGAACGAGTGTTTTGTAAGCCACCTCCTTTGTTGATGGACTACATTTTCTAAGCACTCTCCCAATGAATCTCAACCTGGTACCCGCCTTACCAACAATTAATTTTATATGATCATTCCACTTCAAATCGTTCCGCACCCATACTCCCAGATATTTTACACAAGTAACTGCTACCAGTGTTTGTTCCGCTATCATATAGTCATACAATAAAGGATCCTTCTTTCTATATATTCGCAATACATTACATTTGTCTATGTTAAGGGTCAGTTGCCACTCCGTGCACCAAGTGCCTATCCGCTGCAGATCTTCCTGCATTTCGCTACAATTTTCTAATGCTGCAACTTCTCTGTATACTACAGCATCATCCGCGAAAAGCCGCATGGAACTTCCGACACTATCTACTAGGTCATTTATATATATTGTGAAAAGCAATGGTCCCATAACACTCCCCTGTGGCACGCCAGAGGTTACTTTAACGTCTGTAGACGTCTCTCCATTGATAACAACATGCTGTGTTCTGTTTGCTAAAAACTCTTCAATCCAGCCACACAGCTGGTCTGATATTTCGTAGGCTCTTACTTTGTTTATCAGGCGACAGTGCGGAACTGACACATCAAAGACTCTTCGGTATAGAAGCGACCTGCAATTTCTTGATCTTTACTACCCTCCAAGACATAAGTTATAGGATTCGTTCTTTGTACCTTGGAAACTGTAAATATCTCTGGCTGGTATGATTTCTGATATGCTGTCTTGTGTTTTGAGATACATACAAATTCACCTACATTAAATTTCTGTTTACGTGGATCCAGCATTCTAATACGAGAGTACAGCGCATCCATGAGTCCATTATCATGAACATCGATTGGTCTCATTTTCATTGTGCTATGTTTGGTTCGATTATGCTGTGCAATTATTTCTAGGCTGATATCTGTCTGTTTGTATGAGCCGCAGGAGATTAAAACGCATCCACATTTCATCTTATATTGTTCTGTTCAGACCTTCCACGACACCCGGCTTCAGGGAGTGAATGTTGAGTAGTGATCTATTCCATATCGCTGCATTACGGTCTTGAAATTGTATAACTCTCTATCGCGATCGGTTTGGAGATTGTCGGACATCGATTCTCCCTGACTGCAACAACCGCTCAACCACATCCACAACATTTCTTCCCGTTTTATTTTTATCAGGTAATATCCAGGCAAATTTGGAGTATGCATCAATTACCATTAAAGTATGTTTGAATCCATTATTCTCATACTTCCTCATATCTAGAAGATCAGTGTGCCATAAGTTATCCAAACCTTTAATCATAACATGCGTACGACGCTATTTTGCGTGCTGGTTTGAGCAGTCCTCGAACTACCGTCTCCATACTTATTCGATGATACCTCTCTCTCTAAGCTTGGAGATTACTGAAATAACCTCATTCGAATGAGCTGTATTACCTACAGCAGCTGATGACACGAGCAGACGTAGTGGATCTATTAGCTTCTTGGGATCGCCATAATATATATACTCTGGAATTCAATTGTTCACCGCTTTATGCACAATGTCAATACCATCAACGCTGCTGCTGTTGTTGTTTTCACCTTCGACTATTGGTTTTTATAATGGTTTTACATTTCTTGTTGCTCTGGTTTTTTGCGAACTTATGTACATCAGTCAAATGCACTATTTCACGGCATATTTCTGTATCACTAACTGAACAAATTATGAGTTTTTTCGTGGGTCTTAGGAAAATAAGGTTCATTAAGCCAGGTTTTCTCTCGAACTGCCAATCACCAATCCGTATTGCGTAATTAGTTACATTTATAGGCTGTGTGCCCAGCATGTACGGTCTTGCCCTGCTGACTCCAGGTGCGTGATGGATAACGAATTTATCAATGACAATACCATCGTTCTCATGTGGTTCTGTTTTTGCTGAGAGCTATCTCATAGATTCAGTAACCGGCGTAACGGTCTCTCTTAGTGTTTGCTGTCGATCCATATGCCCTTATCTTAGCAACCGTAATTTCTGTCGAACGGCTTTCTGCACCTGAATTACTTTCTGCTTCATCAACATCTCATTGTATATTAATCAGACTTTTCTGCAGCGTGAGGTTTTATATATCCACTCTTCTTCCTCTTATTACGTGGCTGTTCCACCGTCTCAATAACAAGGGTCCCTACATCTATTATGCCCTCAATAGTCTCAACTTTTTCGGTTAAGTCGGTAACTTTCTTACCGATTTCATTAAGTAACTAGGCGCTTCATTCCGGAACCGCGCTGCTGCTATGGTCGCAGGTTCGAATCCTGCCTCGGGCAAGGATGTGTGTGATGTCCTTAGGTTAGTTAGGTTTAAGTAGTGCTAAGTCTAGGGGACTGATGACCTCAGATGTTAAGTCCCATAGTGCTTAGAGCCATTAACTAACTCATTTAATGCCTTTATCATTCTCAGAAGCGGTTCTAGGCGCTTAAGTCTGGAACCGCGTGACCGCTACGGTCGCAGGTTCGAATCCTGCCTCGGGCATGGATGTGTGTGATGTCCTTAGGTTAGTTAGGTTTAAGTAGTTCTAAGTTCAGAATGGTTCAAATGGCTCTGAGTACTATGGGACTTAACATCTGAGATCATCAGTCCCCTAGAACTTAGAACTACTGAAACCTAACCAACCTAAGGACATCACACACATCCATGCCCGAGGCAGGATTCGAACCTGCGACCGTAGCGGGCGTGCGGTTCCAGACTGAAGCGCCCAGAATCGCCCGGCCACTTCGGCCGGCTAGTTCTAAGTTCTAGGGGACTGATGACCTCAGATGTTAAGTCCAATAATGCTCAGAGCCATTTGAACAATTTTCGAACCATTCTCAGAAGAATCCGGTAATACGTTTCTAGCCCCCTGAGAATACCTCCAACTTTATGCACGATAATCTGAATTTTCACTTCTACAAGCGACTGCACTGTCTATGTACACCCAATCTCTCGCGTTGAGAGCCAGACATGCCTTCGAATTTGTCCATGGTGAAGGGTATACTGATGTACTCATCTCTCTTACCAGGCTATATATACAGAAACTCTTGGAAGTTTCGCCTATACCTACCATTATTCGGTTTTCTTGTTTTATCAATAACGAGAAACCCATACTGTGAATGAGTCCAGCAATCAGCACATACCTTTAGAAAATCATTGAACAGCATGTTTGTTTCTACATGTGCTTGGTAAATGTGTTTTAAATTCAGATTGTCTTGCTTGAACGCTGTAATGAGATTTGAATTATCCCCAACCAACTGTTTTGGGATTCTAGAATACGTTCAGCTTAGATAAAATTCATCAGTACCCATATGACAAATGAAACAGATATATTTTCGAATTTGGTCTTGGTTTTCCACAGCAACATCGTCAAATATGAACACAATGTTTAGCTCTAGTTTTTCATGTGTAGGGATATCACTGCTTTCACTGAATGACGTGTATGAAACGCCTTTCACACCGCTAAATAAGTCCTGTAATAGCTAATACTTGGGTTGAAAGAGTGTTTTTGAAAATTCACAAACTTTTTCACATCGCACTCCATCTACATGTGTTGGCAGTGTCATATGAAAATTACTCTTGCCACAACTCGATGGGCCTACAATAATTGCTCGTATATTATCAGGATGGAGTATTCCATTCTTCTTCTTCTTCAGGTCTTTCTTACATCTTCACAGGACCAGTCATCTACAGCAAAGTCCTTGTGACGAGGATGTTTCATCTACACTGCCATGATACTGACTACGTTAAGTACCGACAAGTAGCGTGCATGTATAGAGAGACACACACACTTGTAAGGATGCTGGTAATATGTGTAGCCACTACAACCCCGTCACTTAACCAACTAAGCTTCATTGGCTACATAGATAATTCAGCCATATACACTATGTGATCAAAAGTATCCGGACACGTGGCTGCAAATGACTTATAACTTCGTGGCGCCCTCCATCGGTAATGCTGGAATTCCATACAGTGTTGCTTCACCCTTATCCTTGATGACAGCTTCCTCTCTCACAAATAAGGTGCTGGAAGGTTTCTTGGGGAATGGCAGCCCATCTTCACGGAGTGCTGCACTGGGAAGAGGTATCGATGTCGGTCGGTGAGGCCTGGCACGAAGTCGGCGTACCAAAACATCCCAAAGGTCTTCTATAGGATTCAGGTCAGGACTCTGTGCAGGCCAGTCCATTGCAGAGATGTTATCGTCCTGTAACCACTCCACCACATGCCGAGCATTATGAACAGGCGCTCGATAGTTTTGAAAGATGCAATCGCAATCCCCGAATTGCTCTTCAACAGTGGGAAGCAATAAGCTGCTTAAAACGTCAATGTAGGTCTGTGCTGTGATAGTGCCATTCAAAGCAACAAGAGGTGCGAACCCCCTCCATGAAAAACATGTCCACAACATAACACCACCGCCTCCGAATTTTACTGTTGACACTACACACACTGGCAGATGCGTTCACCTGGCATTCGCCATACCCACACCCTGCCGTCGGATCGCCACATTGTGTACCGTGATTTGTCACTCCACACAACGTTTTTTACTGTTCAATCGTCCAATGTTTAGGCTCCTTACACCACGCGATGCATTGTTTGGTATTTACTGGCGTGATTTGTGGCTTATGAGAGGTCGCTCGACCATGAAAGCCATGTTTTTTCACCTCCCGCCTAACTGTCATAGTACTTGCAGTGGATCCTGACGCAATTTGGAATTCCTGTGTGATTGTCTGGACAGATGTCAGCCTATTACACATTACGACCCTCTTCAACTGTCGGCAATCTCTGTCATTCAATAGAACAGGTCGGCCTGTACGCTTTTGTGCTGTATGTGTCCCTTCACTTTTACAGTTCACTGTCACATCGGAAATAGTGGGCCTAGGGATGTTTAGGAGTGTAGAAATCTCGCGTACAGACGTATGACACAAGTAACACCCAATCACCTAACCACGTTCGAAGGCTGTGAGTTCCACGGAGCACCCCACTCTGCTCTCTCACGGTGTCTGATTCCTACTGAGTTGGCTGATATGGAGTATCTAGCCGTAGGTGGCAGTACAATACTCCTAATATGAAGATCGTATGTTTTTTGGGGTGTTGGGATACTTTTGATCACATAGTGTATATATATATGTATATTTACCCATGAAAAGTAGCTTCATCATTTAGTTTGACAATGACTGGTGAGGAGGTGTTTCAGGCAAATGTCTGCTGCTGCATGATTATACGTGCAGCACTGAAAATGATTATGTTAGTAAGTACAATACTTGTATTATAATGGCAGGGACATGGAACAAAACACATACACTTTGAGATTATATATACACATTATTTATTTAAATATTGTACATTTGATGTAGTAGTCCAAAATAAAATTATCATCCTCTTTCTTTATCTTCCTTGCACCTGTGCAATCTTTCGAAAATAAAGCTTTTCGATATTCAATAAATTCCGCACGTATCGCCTTCAAACGGGCACCTCAGAGTACTCTGATTCTTCACACTTACAATCAAAATGTTTCTGTTTCAGCTTTGTGTTGATGCCAAAACAAAGGAACTATTCCAAATCATCAACATCTACACTATGCACATGTAGAAAATTTACATCGTTGTATGTGGATTCTATGGTTGGCAGCGACAGAATCAGTCTCTCCAATTCATGGCATAGTGCAGTATCCACATCGTATAAGTTAATAACTGAGGCATGCTGTAGATAAATACACTTCTCACCCGATTTCACACATAGCGCAGAGTCATCATACACTGTTATAATAGTGTCACATCAGTTAGGTGACTGTTCGGTGGGGGTACGAGTTGGCTAATACTCTGTGGTCATCTGCTGATTGATTTAGTGCTCTGTACAACATATTTCATCGCAGTCGGACTTGGAAATAGGCACTTTATCACTCTTTGATGCATTTTCAATTCCTATCCTCACAAGCAAGCCCAGCTTGCATGCTTCTGTACCCACATTTACACGTTTTGCTCCACTAGAAGTAAACAGTATGTTGGACTGAAAAGCATGACCACACTTGGTACCTTCTTATCCACAACATCTGCACTCTGCCTCTGCGCTACCACAGGGATGTTCTGCTGGGATGGGTAATATGTCAGTGACACTCGGCATGGTGGCTCATGAGAGCGACTGTAAAGGCATTTCCCATTTACAATCGCTCCCATCAGCCACTGTGCTGAGTGTCAACTTTGTTTGCACTAACATTACTGTCCTCCATTTTGTTGTTGTTTCGGAGCACCAGCAGCATTTAAGGCATTGGGAACAGACCACTCATCCTCATCACACATATCGATGAACAGGACACACAATAACAGCTCCTTGGCCTGCTCCAGCAAGTGGGTTATGTGTACTACAGGATCCCACATGGCCGCGATAGGTTCAGATATATTGGTGGTTGCTGCTGCTGCAGGTCCAGAATTCAGTGCAGACTCGACAAAATGGTGGCTGAGGTTGCTGTGGGTCCAGATACAGCAGAGGTCAACATGTTGGTGCTTGCTCCTGCAGGGCTCGATAGGTCGAAAATTACAGCTGAACAAGGTGGAGGAAGCATCACATACTGACCACGACACAAAACAACCAATAATAATGCTAACTACAGAGAAAGATATAATATGTGATACTCTCTTTTCTGCTTTTTCCTGTACTGCAGGGCTGTGCTGGAACTCGACTGCTGCTGCTGATGTTTCGTGGTTCTTCTTCTGCTGCTGCTGCGGGTTGACTCAGTGAGACTGAGGCTGTGGAGCTGCTAATGTGCCTTAAATCTACCCCGATGACATCATCAGATACTTCGGTCCTATTGGCTGAAGCCTATACATGACCAAATGCAGCATTCCTATTGGCCACTCTTTTTTTCTGTACCGCCATCTTGCATTATGTCATGGGAGGGCACGACCAACAACACCTTCTGGTGGTGGTATTGTGAACTAAGCCAGTTGGTCTATGGACCTCAAGACAAACCAATGAAATATGATATTCCCGCCAATAAATTTGAATTTCCTGTCAATATTTCAATTTCGCACGATTTCCAGGGAAGGAAGAGGGAAGAGATACAGGAGGGGGCTGGGATTTCCCTGAGGGGACCCACGTGCTGGCTGGGGAAAACCCATGACATCATCAGGAGTGAAGGTAATTAATTGGTCAATTAATTAAGTTGTATAATTAAATTTACATCTGTTTGACATCAAAAGTGGCCCAGAAGCCCCATTGTCCCACTACTCGCAGTCGGCTTCTGATGGATCCACAACTGCATCCCCTCTTGCATTTCCTGGCCGTACTCAAACAGACATTCATGCATGTCTTTCTTCAGGTCGCGAAAGATGTGAAAATCACATGATGGAAGATCTGGGCTGTACGGAGGATGTTGCAGTGATAACCAACCAAATCACTAGAGTGTAGTTTTTAGTCTTCGTCCGATTGTCAGGGTGCTGGGTGAAGTTATCGTGTAAGTCGATGAAACTGTCGGAAATCATTCCTCAGGGTTTTGACTTTAGGGTGCGTCACAGTTTCTGAAAACTGCCTTCATAGCATTGCACATTGAGTGTGGTTCAACGCTCGAGGAACTCGACGATCAGAAGACCACTGCAGTCGAAGAAGAAGGTCATCATGACCTTACCAGAACTGGCTTTAGATTTCTCTGGAGGGTGAGACGTAGAATGTTTCCACTCTTGGATTTGACATTTGCCCTTGGGCTGTCGGAAGGGTGCCAGATAGTATCATCCTCTTGTATGATAAATTCTGGCCCCACACTGCCAATCGGACAAAGGCTACGCTTCAGTGTTTTTGTTGAGAAATACTGCAACGTCCTCCATACGGCCTGGGTCTTTAACCATTTAATTTTCTCATATTTGGTGACATGAAGAAATAGACATACGCGGACGTAGGTTCCAGTCAGATGAGGAAGTGCAAAAGTGGGTGCGGTTGAGAATCGTCAGCAGCCAGACTCGTTCTACGAAATATTAATTGATTGTGGTGTCCCCGACTGGGACAAATGTCTTAACGTGTAGGGTGATTACTTTTCAATAGAACCATTCCATGGTCCTGTTGTGGTGAGTGTTTGGTTTTCATTTGACTGCCACTCTTATTTTGTAGGTCTTAAGGAAAAAAGTAGAAGCAGTGTATCAAACACAAACTATCAACTACCTGCCTACAATTGTGAAGTAGTTTTTACAGTGGTCTTATGCAAGAAATACTCTGCACGATGTGTTTAGGTACGGACGGTGAGGAGCAACTGGGCACTTACTGCATATTTCATCATACGCACACGTTCTAGAAAGGGTAAAAGTGCGACTGCATGATTTTTTCTTGATATGTAAGCAGCCAGTCTGCAAATGCATAATTTCAACAACTCAGATCACCCCACCAGTGTTCTTCCTTCTTCTTCCTCAGTCAGCTTGCGGATGCCTCATAGACTATTGTTAGTTGTGCGCTTACGCGTGGTTTTTGGAAATCGACAGTGGCACAGCGTCTGGAGTTGGAAACGCACGGCGCTTGCAGTTTATTGGAACAAGGCGGCCGCCACTGTAGTTACCCATCACCGACCGCTCCGGGCAGATACCGCGCGCACGCGGGTTCGAGCGATTTATCTTGGCGAGGCCGCCGTGATTGGAGTTGGCCATCGACAATCGCACTGAACACACGTCGCACGCGTGTACGCTCTAACCAGTCAGTGCGGAGCATGCAGAAAAGAGTTCATTTCTCACATGAGATGAGTACATGGATTCATGTATTGGACAACTGGTATTTACCATATGCAGAGAGAGACCCGCATTGGAATATGGCTGCAGGTCACCATAGACCACCTTAGAATTCTTCAAGAGCTGCAGAAGCAGTGTATGTTAAATACTTACTGGAAGCCTGAAAGTGAGGAGGTGGGAGATATATGAAGAGAATAAATAAAAACAAAGCTCTTTTCTTTTTGAGTGAAATATAAAAAAGGACATTGATACTCCAACTTAGAAATATTTGCACATTTCCTGAAGCACACATATAACTGCTGCTGTTGTTGCCACCATACATTTGCTTTATTCGTCGAATTGATGAACAATTGAAATCCTAGAGATAATATATCTCTGCACACTTGAAGATACCATGCAACCACAATACTTTTTGGCGTGAACTGTACTGTCTCTGTGATCATAGGTTCGAAGTGATGTCCCCATATTTCCATACGACTCCCACTCCTTGCCATATAACTTTCCATAATGATAGCGAGCAATCCACACAACTGTTAAATAAGTACTTCATTAGAACTTGCCCAGCATTGGATAATGCGACAAATGCAGCACAAACTGTCCACATTCGTCGTGAAACCCCTGTATATCAACAATGACATTTGCACTCTGAGATGTCATTGTGAGATATGATGCAGGTTGTGGAATAACTTTACATTTATACCACCCATTGTACGAATCCTGATGGTCACGTTGTAATAATGGATACGCTACAGTGCCCTTTGACTCGTTAGACGTGTCTACAGTTCCACTTGTAATGGTTTCATTTTGCTTGGAGCAAACAGTCACCACTGTGGACACTAATTCTTTGAACTTCTTAAGACTGAATATGCATCCAAATTCATCACTCTCGTAGTAGGAAGAGCAGAACCTTGTGTATATATTGTGCAGTAGACCTACAGTGCTATTTTTCCAGTCAAGCTGTGAATTTTCGTGTGGGAAATACTCTGAATTTAGGTACACTTTAGCATTTATTAATCTACAGTTGTCAAATATGCCGCAGTCCTTGTTCCGATCTCCCCTACAGTCTGATTGCAGTGCTACGATAATATATTGAGGCGTTTCTAGTTGAACACATGTCTCTATTGTTCACGATTGTTCTGAAGCCTCCAAAAGTACTGGATACTTGTAAAGCTCCGTTATACGGGAAGTTAGCAGTAGCTGGGAACCTGCATGCAACACATGCATGAGTTTCAGGCGTTCTTTGTCTGATACTGATAAATGAGGTACTTTCCACACCAATTCATCCAGTACAATTTCAGTATCTTCTTCTGGTGCTTCTCGGATGTATGAGTTATTACCCATGGCGCTTCGAACTTGAATCAGTTCCTGTAATGACTCGTGTATTACCCTCAAAGAAACCCATTAACATTTTGCGTGGGATATAAAGCGGACATTCATTGATTCATATGAACCATCCAGCAACCTCTAATACATTCAGGGTCGAATTTGACGCAGAGGCATATGTTATGAGAGTCAAAATGATTCCAACATTTCTTATGCGGTCAATCTCAATACCATTACGTTCAAAACTTTTTACTTGGAACAGAAAGGCAAATGTATTACGTGTAAGTTGCGATGTTGCTGTTGGCAGAGTGCTTCCATCTGTCTTCGTGGCCAAATCCCTTCCTTCCAAATACATGAAAATGTTGCCTGGATGTGTTAACTCATATAGATGTTGAATAAGAAATCGTATCTCAACTCTATCATATGAGTATGTTGATGCTATTGGTTAGCGGGAGAAATATTCCTGCCAGATGATGCAGTCGCCATACCGAACTGAAGTTCTTATATCGAGCCATGTCATTATGAGACTTCAGTCTTATCGATTTAAGAAATTCATCATTCCCATGTGTTATCGCATTCTGCTTTCACTGTAAAGTGGTCTTCTGGCGGCTCTGTGGACTGTATTTGTATTTTGAACAATTATGCCGCTTCAGGTGAAGACGTACTATAATTTACTCAATGCGAAAACTTAAGAGATTCCTGTTCGGATCTATGATATTCAACTCAAGATAGTCTAATGTCTATAGAGTCACAGGGAAATGTATGGGACTGCCAGAAACCTCCACCCACGGTGACAAAAATCCGTAGATGATGTGAATTAGCCAGTCATTAAGGTATGAATTCTTTGTGATATTACACTCAACAAGCAATATGCTAATAGGTAAAATTTTCACTTGTTTATTCACCTCATAAATTCCACCAGTATTAACCACCAACACTTGACTCCTCAAGATATCTAGTAGTGATCCTATTGAACCTTCATGGCGAAATCTATTGGCTGTTCTGTTGTTTTATCTCTGTTTTAAGCGTATTAACCTTAGCATGTAATTCAATGCCTTGTACAGTGTAACATTCTAATCGTCAGTATCATATGACTTAGCTTATTATTATTCTTGGTAATATTAGCTATGCTGTTACAAGTTTGCAGACATGTAAATGCAACACTTCGCTTTCCCTTAATTAGATCTGTTGGGGGAAAGTCGCTTGTTCTTAATACTGATGAGCATTCTTTTAAGGTAAGACTGTATGATACCATGTCTAGAGCTCAACTGGTGTATTAGTGTTCTTAGGTTTGTGAGTTGTGCTTTGGAAACTGTGAATATATCCACTGATTAGTTTGGTAAGACTGACATCTGAAACGCAGTTCCGTATTTTGAAATACGTACTAAGCCACCTAGAAATCCATTATCATGTACATCAATAGGCCTCATTTTAATTGTGATATATCTCATTTGAGTATACTGGTGAGTTATTTGCGGGAGAATGTCCAGCTGTTTGTATGACCCTCGAATATTACATTTCACCCACATATGGTTTTTTATTGTTCTGTTCAAATGCTCCACAGTATTTGCCTTCATGTAGGAGCATGTTAGGTGGTGGTTTATCCCATATCGTCCCATTACTGCCTTGAAATGTCTGTTGCGTAATTTGCATCCATGGTCAGGCTGAAGATTATCAGAACATTGATTCATCTCTGTCTGCAGCAATTTCTCAAACACCCACACTCCTTCCTTTCTTGTCTTTGCCTTCACAGGCTAAGCTCAGGTCAGTTTGGAATACGTATCTATGACCAAGATTGTTCGTTTACCTTAGTATATAGGGATTTCATAGAGAAATAAGTACCACACGTATCACTCTTAAACTTTTTTGTTTATAAACTCTTATATGTAGCTGGGAATATAAAAAAATCAAATAACATAGAAGTTCTATGCCCACTTCTGGGAAAGTTGATTAATGTATTTCCACGTCCATCAACGCACAGCATGAATCGTAGAGTTGGACTATGGTTTCTTTGAATGGGTGGGTAGTTTAGCTAGCTAATTCCAGCAGATTGCTCCACAATGTCTCATAGAATTGTTGTACATATGGCTGCCACCTTAGTCAACACTGCAGCTCATGCTGTTTTGCATAGTTGGTATACATTACATTCTTAAAAGTCTGCTCCTGTAGATGTATGTACTCTCTGTAGTTTAATATTTTAACTGTTCTTGGGAAGTCACCTGTGAAGATTGTATAATCACCCATTATAATTAATGGGGAGAAACGTTGCCATAGAACAACACTTAAATTTACCTTGACACATAACATGGTCGACACCACTCTTCTAGAGATAAAATTACTTTAATATCACTAATTAGAGGGTTTTTGAATACCATCACTGGGTAGTATAACCGATTTGATATTATAGCAACACTAATATCCTTACAGATACTAGTGTTTAAGCAGTAGATTTGATTGCACAGACTTACTTCTGCATCAGGAGGCTACTGCTGCAGTGATTTCAGTTCACCAGCAAGGGAAAAAAGTAAACAGTTATTAGTTGTACATATTTGGTTTTTTTCACTCACATTCTTGCTCATTATCGTCAACGCTAATGCTTACACTGCCTTGTCGCAGAGAGTGTTACTACACATCTCTTCGACATCTTCACCCTCTGAGAGTTCTCTTATGAATCAGTAAATTATTTATCTATCACTTTAAATATAAACTTCTGTTCACATGAAGTTATGCTGGTATGTGTCACATGTGTGACGCCATCACGATGTCAGCATGACTCTATTGTGGTGCCAACACGACATCAGTGACCCAGCTTCTGTTGTGATACCAACAAGACGCCAGTGTAACGCCAGTGTGAGACCAGTGTGACGCCATTGTGGACCATTCGAACATCAACGTGATGCCATATGCCAATGCGACACCAGGGTAACAGCAGAGCACCTGCGTGACACCACTGTGATGCCACCACGACGCCACTGCAGCACAAATGCGATGCCATCAAATTGTTCAAATACTTTAGGGTCAGGCTCGAACTTCTGAGAGTCTTCATCTGTAACAATAAGAACTCCGACCTAAGTACAAAAATTATTAATATATCAAATTGTAGTGTTCTGACACGTGCATGCAAAATAAATTTGTTATAAAAAGAACTGACAAATACTTACAGATATGCTTTTTCCTGCCAGCTGTTTGCTATTGCAGCTGGTGGCACTTTATCCTGGACAGATGTACAGACGGTAAATGGCAGCGCTCCCGTAATTCGGCTATAAAAATTAGGGTGAGGGGGCCAAGCTTTCATGCCATTGGTGCCGTGGCACCCATCAGCGTTTTTGTAAAAACGCGTAATGGCACTCGCTACAGGGGAAAGGGGGAATGGAAAATTCCGGGAATAATGCCATTGCCCCAGCGCCAGATGCTGCCGTCAGAGATTCTGGGAAAGCTGATGCTCATGTCATCAATGCTGATATTGATGTCAGCGATCTTTGGCCCAGAACCCACAATGCCGCTCTACTCAGGCAATTTATCCTTTTCAGATTCAGGATTCCTTTCCTCATCTCATCTTCTGACAATGGACAAGGAATTCCGTCTCCACAGTATGCGTCCCTGCTACTGTTCCACATATCTCTGTATTCATCAAATTCGTTTCTACAGTGTCATCTAGAAAGAGAGCGTCCATGAGCAGCTGCGTAAATTTCTGCTAGCTTTCTGTCATGCTGCCTTCTGCTCGTTTTAGAGTCGGTAAAGGTGTTGGAGATTTTATCTTTTGACAGGCGATTTTATAAGGTGTACGCTATGGGTCAAGATGTAAGTCCTGTGCCCCTAATCGGTTGCAGGTGTCTGTTTTTGCCTGCCACAAAAAAATGGCTCTGATCACTATGGGACATAACATCGGAGGTTATCAGTCCCCTAGAGGTTAGAACTACTTAAACCTAACTAACCTAAGGACATCACACATATCCATGCCCGAGGCAGGATTCGAACCTGCGAACGTAGCGGTGCCTGCCGCAGGTGATCTTTAAATTGCTGGTAAAGGTTTCTTTCCAGTCAGTGAGCTCTTTCATTCCCAGTGCTGTCATTCTGGTAGTTTTTCTTGCCCTTTTGACTTCTGTTCTCTGTCTTTGGAGACCCTCGCTTCCTAGTACTAGCGAACTCCAGTCTGTTTGGCTTATGACTGGTATTGCACCTCTCATGGCCTCTACTGTAATGTGCAGTCACGAGTTCTTAGGCTTTTGTGTCTATGTTGTCATCTGCTTCCACACGCTACGGACAGTGGAAAATAGTCCTCAGATGGTTCAAATCGGCTTCCCTTATATAGTACTGTGTCATTCACGTGATTAATGCAACGCTTTACTGGGTTGATTTTTGCAGTAGTCAACTGTGTAGATTATAATTTTGTGGGCACTTGCGGTGAGGTCTCTTTCTACATTCAAGGCTCTGATGTTTCTAACAGCACGTTCGTTAACTACTGTGACGTCTTCATTGGATTGTGCACCAGCCCTCCCTTCATATGTGGATGGATTTCCACTTCTGTTTTTCACTATCATACTTAATTAGATTATAGTTTCCTGCAGTATGATGCATTTTTTATCCTACACTCAGCTGAACCATAATAGTGACTTAGCGTTCGCGTCCATAGTGTAGATTAGTGGTTTCCTCTGATCAATGTGCTGATTTCTTTAAATTGCTCTACGAACTCATCTGTGGTGTAAATGAATTACAAATATATTGAGACAAATATGCAACTTACCGTGGCTGCCAGAACCTCAACACAAGCCACATGTTCATTACAGTATTTCGCTATTCTTAAAGTTGTGGTTTTCTTGTTAAATAGTACAATGTCTGTCATTGGTTATTGACTGTGTGTGATGACCTGAGCTGCGATCGGCATTCCAGCCATTTTCGACTCTTTGTGTGTGGTTCCAGGAAACACAGAATGTCGCAATTCATTTCCTCAGCTACTTTGCGATTTCAAGCATAATGTCCTGGCATCCCATACAGTTTCAATGGATAATGTATGTGAAAGTATCAGTATGGCCACCGTTGCTGTGGATCAGATCATACTCTGACATGCGAAATAAAGAATCGCTTGCATAGCTTCTCAGTGTTGTAAACTATATTTCTTCTACGAAAAAGCTCAATAAGTAAGATCTCTAGAAGCTAAGAGTCATTAGGTAGATTCTTCGATCCCAGCTGAACACAATCTGCAGCATCGAGTAGAGGAATCGTTATAGATTTTCTCTCCCAGTGTTTGGTTCTTATTACACTGAGGTGACAAAGTCCTGATATCGTGTCGGACCTCCTTTTCCACGGAGTAGTGCAGCAACTCGACGTGGCACGAACTCAAGAAGTCGCTGGAAGTTGTAATGGGACACCCTTTTCTAACATTGCCATTTTTATAGAAATAACCGATACAGTTTACACTATCGATTATTGTATAGGTGAACAGAATCTCAGCTGTTTAATTAAAAGACTTTCATATGATTTTGTATACAATGAATACAGTCGGTTGTGAGCTCTGAAAGATCCATGAGCTATTTTATATTAACGTGACAAACCCTAATTCTAGGGCTATATTTTATTTTTGACTCATGGATCTATGCCGACAATTGTAAAATCGGCGATGGTACATTAGTCTTTACTAATGTAAAATTGTAAGTACCAGTCGTCGTTATCATACTTCTGTAATGCAAGAGTTCTCTAATTTGTCTTAAAATTTATTCTTGGCTTATAAGTGTCAACTTTTCTAATGTAAGCTATGATGTTCATTGCCCTTAGGTTACCTTCTGAAGAAGACAAATTTATATTTGTCGAAACTTAGGTAAAGAATTTCTTCATCTATTGCAACTGTTCGGCTGTTTATAATTTTATTACGTGAAACCGTTGCTGTTGTGCAGCTATGTTTAAAATATACAATGCATTGTATTTCAGGCTAAAATGTATAAAAAGAAATTAATTTGGTAGTACTATGTACGTATAGTTAAAATTACTCTTCTTTCAAAAATATTTGAAATTACAAAATTTCTGGTATTTCCTATTATTAATTGCACAATCTGATGATAATTATAAAATTTATTTCTGGACTCATTTATAAAATAATGATACATTTTAGCGAAGATTCTTCTTTTGTCAAGAAAGTTTGTAAACTCTTTTATTTTGTAAACTCTTTGGAATATTGCGGGTATCGCACAATGTTGTTAGTAGTACTGGGATGCAGACGAATTTTTAATCTTGTCAGCAACAATGGGAATTTATGTACGGAACTGGTAATTGTAAAGTCAGTGTGATATAGAAGAATGGGATAAAATAAAAGAAAATCATAGCAACAGATAATACGTCATCAGTTATTTAGTCATCCGGAACCCAATAAGTCAAAAGTTCAGCTGCAAGAATATACCCCTAGCCGCAAGAATTGGAGCCAACATCAACAACAGAAAATGAAGACAAAAGAAAAGTTTTTCTTTTGTATATCTTATGCTTCTCGAAGCTTTTGAAACTAATGAAGACACTAAGAAACATCTAATGGTGATGGAGGGTAAGATTACAAAGTCCGCTGCAGAAATATTGATCCATGGTGCCTGTATAGTCGCACATAATTGAGAAAGTGTTGCCGGTGTACAATTTTGGGCACGAACTGACCCCTCGGTTATGTCCCGTAAATGAACTAAGGGATTCATGTTGGGCAATGTTGGTGGGCAAATCATTCACACTAACTGTCCAGAATGTTCTTCAAAGCAATCGCGAATAGTTGTGGCCCAGTGATGTCTGGGGACATGCAGTCCATGCATGGCTGAAGATGGTCGCGAAGTAGCCGAACATAACCATTTCCGGCCAATGATCGGCTCAGTTGAACCAGAGGACCCAGTCTATTTCACGTTCACACAGCCCACACCACTATGGAGCCATGCCAGATTGCTCAGTCCCTTGGCTTGCTGGGGTATGCACCACACTCGAACCCTACCACCAGCTTTTACAAGATGAAATCGGAACGCATCTGACCAGGCCACAGTTTTCCAGTCGTCTAGGGTCCAACCGCCATGGCCACGAGCCCAGAAGAGGCGCTGCAAGCGGTGTCGTGCTGTTAGCAAAGGCATTCGCGTTGGTCGTCTGCTGCCATGGCCCACTAACAGCAAAGTTCGCTGCACTGTCCAAACGAATTCGTTCGTCGTACGTCCCACATTGATTTTTCTGGTTATTTTACGAAGTGTAGCATCTTGTTATCACCGACAACTCTACGCAAACGCCACTGCTCTCGGTCGTCAAGTGTAGGCCGTCGGCCATTGAATTGTCCGTAGTGATAGGTAAGACCTGAAGTGTGGTATTTTCGACACACTCTTAACACTGTGGATCACAGAATACCGATTTTCCTAACTATTTCCGAAATAGAATGTTCCATGCGCCGAGCTCCTATAACCATTTCGCGTTCAAGGTCTTTTTAATTTCTGTCGTGCGGCCGTAATCTTGTCGGACACCTTTGTATATGCCGCAACGCTGTTAGCGGTTCTGAAGGTTCTTCCAGTCTGGCAAGGCCGAGTGCATCTTCACACCCTTCATAGTTTCTCTGTGGGTTTATGCCCGTTTTACTCTCAGTAACAACGCCTCATCGCTGTGTATTGTGTCTCAATCTTCGTGTTACAAACTCTTCATGTGCTGATTCGCGACTTCAAGGTGCCTCGACTTGTGTTCTGTTGAATTTGATATTTTTCTCTGTAGGTTCTATTCCTTTACTGGTACTCGGCTGCACTGATATTGTAATCTGCGGCGTTGTCCGTCTTTAGTAATTGCACTCGACACCTCATTATACTGAATCTTGGTACCGTAAACCTGTTACAAAAGTTTTCCGGTTTTTTGCTGACTCTCAGTTGGGTGTTCAGTATATACTGTTTGGTTGAAGTTCTAACAATGCACGCTAGATGGCACCATGTCGTACTGATTTTCTTGCACAGAAGTTGACGAAACAGTTGCGGCTTATGATTGTAAAAGAAGTGCATCAAAATCTGGCTGTACAAAATCCATCCATATCATTTAACTGCAAAGTCATCAGTGTTTCCAACTATATAGTGTACGTTACTCGATGAATTCTCAGAACAGACCACTAATTAGTTTTTGTTCTAAATGTGGAATGCACGTTTCCAGATTTGGTAAATGTACAGATTCCAGTTGTTTTTACGGCCCGGTTGTGAGTGACTCTCCTTCATGTTAGTAGCTGAATCTCTATGGCAACCTTTGTTTTTTTTCTGTCAGAAATTCCGTGCTCCCTCTGTACCTCGCAATCTCCTTGACGTAGATTTTTGCCTTTTACACATTCGGCAAGTTATCTTCTCCTCTCTCAGTGCTCCATCATCAGGTATTATCAGTCTTTTACCTATTAACAGGGATTTGTGCTTTCATGCTTGTTGCAACATACTGTCATGTGTAAGTGAGTAATGGACATCACTCGGTGTTGTGCACGGAAAATTCATTGTTTTACTAGTGACGGTCATAGTCGATTCTTTGAATTTCTTGTTTTATAGAAACGCGTACGTTACACATTCTGTTCCTACTCCATTACAAAGTTTGCGCCTGTGTGAGCTCGAAATCCGCAGAGTTTTTTCACTTTTCTTTGTACAGTTGTTTTTTAGGCGCCCTGCTATGACATTTGGCCTGGTCAGCAATATGATCCGGATTCTGGGAGAAACCTCTAACACATGAGATACTGAGTTGTCGCTTTTGACCCATTTTAACTCTCTGCTTAAACTCACCACTGAATTCACTTTTGTGAGATGTTTTGCTGGATTACGCTCATGAAACTTATCTGTTGGGATCCTGTATATGATGACTAGGTGCGTGCGCGTTTTGGAGGCTCGCACCAGGTACCTCTTCTAGTACCGCGCGCAGCGGAATTTGGATCCGCGCCAGGCGTCAGGGACGTCGAAGACCCATAGAGGTCTCTGCACCATCGCGCCGTAAGCTGTGGCGGCGCGCGCTTCCTGGCCCGTTTTTAGTGTGAGGGCGACACAGCGGAACATGTGGTTCCAGCGGCCAATAGCGGCGCCCCCCATAGCGTACTTAAGCGCCTGCCTCTCGCTCAGCCAGCCAAGCATCTCCGTCGGTAATCCGGAAGGATACCGCCCTTCGATTGTGCCATTCCAGCACTAATAGAAGCGTTAGGGTTTCAGATGCCAGCCAGCCAGCCAGCCAGCCAGCAGTAGCGGTCCAGACGAGCAGCAGCAGCGGTCCCGGCCAGCAGCAGCGGTCCCGGCCAGCGGCAGCGGCCCGGCCAGCGGCAGCGGTCCCGGCCAGCAGCAGCGGTCCAGCCAGCAGCAGCGGTCCAGCCAGCCAGCCCTCCAGCAGCAGCAGCAGCAGCAGCAGCAGCGCCCCGACCCCGTCCGCGGCAGCAGCTGCGGCGTTCCTGCCAGCCGACGCCAGCGCCGGCGCCAGCAGCGTAGGACTCTGGTATTCGTCTGTCTTCGTCCGTCCCCCGTCACCGTCGCTGTCACCGTCACCATCTCCGGCGCCGACTACTGCGTCCATGCTGGGACCTGCCACTTCCCGCCACCTCCCGATAGCTCCCGTCCCTCATGTCACCACCCATCCTTCTGCCGCCATTAAACGCTCTAGTGGCACCACCACCCCTTCCGCTTCCAAAAAGGCCCCGCTCCGTCCTCCTTCCCCTCCCAAGGATGCCATGGATGTCTCCCCGCCTGGCCCTGCTCCCTCTGCCTCCGCCTCCTCCTCCTCCTCCTCCTCCTCCTCCTCCTCCTCCCCCCCCTCTTTATACAAATACCTCCTCTCCCATTCCGATCCTTCCCTTCTCGAGGCCCGGAACCTCTCCCTCCTCCTCCGTCAACACTTCCCTGGTGCCCCCATCTCACTCCTCACTCCCAGATGGGATTCAGTTCTCATCTCCTCCCCCAACCCCACCCTCCATACTGACATTCTCTCCCGCCTCCCCATCACCCGGTTTGGCCCCAACGCTTCCCTCACCCCTGCTCCTTCTCCTTCTCCATCTCCTACCCGCCAACCCCAACCCCAATGTCGCCCGCCGACCCTCACCACTGTGATCACTCGGCTTAGTCGGACGATCACGGAGGAGGAGGTGTTGGCGGAGCTCAAGGCGCATCCCTCGCTGGAGGTGCGGGCGGTCTGCCGCATTTTCAACTAGGCCGGCCCCACATGCCTTATGCGGGTTTTCTCCTAGGATGCCCCCTCCATAGACCGTCTCCTGAAGGAGGGTGCCCCCCTCTTCAACCAGCGCTATAAGGTCGACCCCTCCTGTTCCCCTCTTCAATCCCTGCACTGCCAGAGGTGCCTGCACTATAACGCGCACCCAACAGCAGTGCCGTCAGGCCCCCACCTGCCCCCATTGTAGGCAAGCACACTTCCTTCAGCGGTGCCCTAACCTTCAATCCCCTCCCTCCGGCAATACCTGCAATGTCCCCCATCCCACCTACTCCCAAAAGTGTAAAGCCTGACCCCCTCCGACCACTCCTGAACTCACCATCCCTGTCCATCCTCTGGACGCCCCCACCCCTCCTGGCAATTCCCTTCGCCCCCCCACCCTCTCCGCTGAGAACATCATCAGGTTCCTCACCATTGTCCTGCAAAACGTCCACCCTTTCCAGCGCCCTCACACCATCCAACAGGTCTCCCTCGCCGCCCGTTCCGTCTTCCACCTAAAAATGTATGCCACCTACTCCCACAACCAGGCCCATTTCACCTTCTCCCATCTTGACACCCTCATCTAAATCCCTGTCATGGCACGACAGCACCGTATCCTGTTCAACAACATCCGTTCCCTTCCCGCCAACAAGACCCTCTTCATGCACACCCTTGCCACCCACCGCGTGGATGCAATCCTCCTCAATGAAACCTTCCTCCAACCCCACCACACCATCCACACTTTGCACTACCTTCTCCACCACTCCGATAATCCCCTCCCGATTGCGCGTAGCGGAGTTGCCATTGGCCACCACTGCCAGATCCCGGTTCGGCTCCAACCTCTCCATCCCGACCCCACCGAACACCTGATCCTTAGTCTCTTCTTCCCGGTCCTTACTGTCACCTGCATCACCATCTATGTCCGCCCTAATGCCCCTATTCCTTTCTATTTCCTCTCCCACATTGATCGTACCTTCTCCTGCTATGTGATCGCCGCCAACCTCAACATGCATAGTAGCTCCGCCACCCAGTTATGGTGGTGCCATCGGTTCCTCTCCACCCTCCGAGGCAACCTCGTCCCCATTCCCCAGCACACCCGCCCCGAATCCAACTTCACTCCCAATGTCATCCTCTCCTCCCCCAACCTCCTTGGCCGCATAGCGGTGGATGTCCTGGACCCCATTGGTAGCGACCATCTCCCTGTCCTCCTCACCATTTCTGACGATCGTCGCCCCCACTCCGACCCTCATAATGACCCTCCCCCGAAGTATGTCCATGACTATTCCCGTGCTGACTGGAATGACTACCAGGATACCCTCTCCACCCGGATCGAAGGCCACACCTTTACCTACCACGACCCTAACGATGTTATCCACGCCGCCTCCTTTCTCCGACAGACCTTGTCTGAGGCCATGGAGGCCCACGTCCCTACTGTCGCCATCCACCCCCACCATCCTACCTTACCTCCACAGGCCATCCTCCTCCTGTGTGAATCCCGCTGTCTCTACCGTGCCTACCTCCACACGTGTGACTCGGACACACTACAACACCACCGGCAACTCCAGCAACACATCCGGAACTTGCTCGCGGCTAAGAAACGGCGGGACTGGCGACAGACACGCACCCGTTTAAATGCTACCCTACCTATAAACTCGTCCAATTACTGGTCAGCCTTCCGTCGCCTTACCGGAACTAAACCCTCCCCCTACTATCCTCTTCTCCATGATGAGCACCCCTTTCCTGACACCCTTAGTAAGGCCAATCACTTTGCCTCCTACCTTTCCGATGTCTTCTCCATCCCCGATGATCCGCAGTTCAATTACTCCCTCTTCCCGGATGTCCGCGATCGAACTGAAACCTCTGTCCCTCCCCTCGCACCTGGTTTCCAGTATTTGGACAACATTGCACACATGGAACTCACTGTCACCTGCATCACCATCTATGTCCGCCCTAAAGCCCCTATTCCTTTCGATTTCCTCTCCCACATTGATCGTACCTTCTCCTGCTATGTGATCGCCGCCAACCTCAACATGCATAGTAGCTCCGCCACCCAGTTATGGTGGTGCCATCGGTTCCTCTCCACCCTCCGAGGCAACCTCGTCCCCATTCCCCAGCACACCCGCCCCGAATCCAACTTCACTCCCAATGTCATCCTCTCCTCCCCCAACCTCCTTGGCCGCATAGCGGTGGATGTCCTGGACCCCATTGGTAGCGACCATCTCCCTGTCCTCCTCACCATTTCTGACGATCGTCGCCCCCACTCCGACCCTCATAATGACCCTCCCCCGAAGTATGTCCATGACTATTCCCGTGCTGACTGGAATGACTACCAGGATACCCTCTCCACCCGGATCGAAGGCCACACCTTTACCTACCACGACCCTAACGATGTTATCCACACCGCCTCCTTTCTCCGACAGACCTTGTCTGAGGCCATGGAGGCCCACGTCCCTACTGTCGCCATCCACCCCCACCATCCTACCTTACCTCCACAGGCCATCCTCCTCCTGTGTGAATCCCGCTGTCTCTACCGTGCCTACCTCCACACGTGTGACTCGGACACACTACAACACCACCGGCAACTCCAGCAACACATCCGGAACTTGCTCGCGGCTAAGAAACGGCGGGACTGGCGACAGACACGCACCCGTTTAAATGCTACCCTACCTATAAACTCGTCCAATTACTGGTCAGCCTTCCGTCGCCTTACCGGAACTAAACCCTCCCCCTACTATCCTCTTCTCCATGATGAGCACCCCTTTCCTGACACCCTTAGTAAGGCCAATCACTTTGCCTCCTACCTTTCCGATGTCTTCTCCATCCCCGATGATCCGCAGTTCAATTACTCCCTCTTCCCGGATGTCCGCGATCGAACTGAAACCTCTGTCCCTCCCCTCGCACCTGGTTTCCAGTATTTGGACAACATTGCACACATGGAACTCACTGTCACCTGCATCACCATCTATGTCTGCCCTAATGCCCCTATTCCTTTCGATTTCCTCTCCCACATTGATCGTACCTTCTCCTGCTATGTGATCGCCGCCAACCTCAACATGCATAGTAGCTCCGCCACCCAGTTATGGTGGTGCCATCGGTTCCTCTCCACCCTCCGAGGCAACCTCGTCCCCATTCCCCAGCACACCCGCCCCGAATCCAACTTCACTCCCAATGTCATCCTCTCCTCCCCCAACCTCCTTGGCCGCATAGCGGTGGATGTCCTGGACCCCATTGGTAGCGACCATCTCCCTGTCCTCCTCACCATTTCTGACGATCGTCGCCCCCACTCCGACCCTCATAATGACCCTCCCCCGAAGTATGTCCATGACTATTCCCATGCTGACTGGAATGCCTACCAGGATACCCTCTCCACCCGGATCGAAGGCCACACCTTTACCTACCACGACCCTAACGATGTTATCCACGCCGCCTCCTTTCTCCGACAGACCTTGTCTGAGGCCATGGAGGCCCACGTCCCTACTGTCGCCATCCACCCCCACCATCCTACCTTACCTCCACAGGCCATCCTCCTCCTGTGTGAATCCCGCTGTCTCTACCGTGCCTACCTCCACACGTGTGACCCGGACACACTACAACACCACCGGCAACTCCAGCAACACATCCGGAACTTGCTCACGGCTAAGAAACGGCGGGACTGGCGACAGACACACACCCGTTTAAATGCTACCCTACCTATAAACTCGTCCAATTACTGGTCAGCCTTCTGTCGCCTTACCGGAACTAAACCCTCCCCCTACTACCCTCTTCTCCATGATGAGCACCCCTTTCCTGACACCCTTAGTAAGGCCAATCACTTTGCCTCCTACCTTTCCGATGTCTTCTCCATCCCCGATGATCCGCAGTTCAATTACTCCCTCTTCCCGGATGTCCGCGATCGAACTGAAACCTCTGTCCCTCCCCTCGCACCTGGTTTCCAGTATTTGGACAACATTGCACACATGGAACTCAATGCCCCTATCACTACACAGGATCTCATTGCTACACTCCGCACAAAACGCAACACCACTCCTGGTCACGATCGTGTCACCTACCGCCACCTTCGTGAAGATCCTGTCTCTTTCCTCTCCACCCTGGCCAGGCTCTACAATGTAGTCCTGTCCACCGGCTACTACCCCGACCTGTGGAAAATCTCCCATATCCTGATGTTCCTTAAACCCGGTATACCGCCATCCACTGGCTCATCCTATCGTCGCATCAGCCTTACCTCGGTCTTCAGCAAGGTCCTGGAATTCATCCTCACCTGACGCATCCACCAGCATCTCTGCCAGCACCACCTCCTTCCCGTTACCCAGTGTGGCTTTCGACCGTCCTGCTCTTCCGATGACCTTCTCCTCCACCTCACTCATCTCCTTTCCGAACAGCTAAATTCCCGTCGCTCCACAGTCTTCCTCTCCCTTGACCTCGAACGGGCCTATGACCATGTGTGGCATTCTGGTCTCCTCTTCAAGCTCCAAACCTTCGCCCTTCCCATTAACTACGTCTGTCTGATCGGCTCCTTTCTCTCCCACCGTCCTTCCTACGTCACCACCCATAACACGGATTCCTACACCTTTTTTCCCTCCGCCGGTGTGCCCCAAGGCTCCGTCCTCTCCCCCCTTCTGTACCTTTTGTATATGGCAGACATGCTACTGCCGTCAGCCCCCGTCCACCTTCTCCAGTTTGCCAAAGACACCGCCTTCCTTGCCCTCACCCCCACCCTGCAGCGATCCCAACACCTTCTCCAATCCCATCTTGACCGGTTCACCGCTTGGTGCAACCAGTGGTTGCTCAAGGTCAATCCCTCCAAAACCCAGGCCATCATTGTAGGCAAAACCACCCCTTCCTTCCGCCTCCTTGATTTCTATCTCACCATCTATGGCCATCCTATCACCCTCACCCCCACCCTTAAGTACCTTGGCGTCACCCTCGACCATCGCCTCTCCTGGACCCCCCCATCTCTGGACAATCCAAGCCAAGGCACGCTCCCAACTCTGTCTCCTCAAGCTCCTTTCCAGCCATACTCCACACCTATTAATCCCTCATCCGCCCTATCCTCTGTTACGCCCATCCTGCCTGGATCTCCGCCCCCCCCCCCCACCTACCTTTTACCAATCCCTTCAGATCCTTGAACGCCATGCTCTCCGCCTCGCCTATCGCATCCGTCTCCCCTCCCCCACGCGGATCCTGTACAACCTCATTGCGTTCCCCCACCTCCTCCTTTTCCTTGAACGGATACGGATCCTGTACACCTCCCGAAAACTCGATCCTCCTCACCCGCTTGTCTCCCCCATCCTCTCCCACCCCTTCCCGCTGCCGCGCCTGTATTCCCCCGTCCCACCCGGTCTCCATCTCTCCACTCTCCTTTCCCTCTCCCAAGGTGGCTTCCGCCAGCTCCCTCTTTCTGATGATGCCCCCCTCCCCTCCATCTACCCCTCCTACCAACTTTTATCCTCCCTCCCTCTTCCTGTGTTTGCTCCTTTTGGCACCCTCCCTCCCTTCTCTCCCCCCTTCCCTCCCTCCTCCATTTCTCCCCACTCCTCCCCTGGGCTTCCCCTCCCCTGTCCCTCTACTCCTCTTCCCATCTCCTCAGCCATTGGTATCTTTGTTCTCCCCTCTCCCCCCCCCTCACCATTCTTCCCCACTTGGCAGGTCCCCGGACTCGCACACGCTACGTGGACATTCGCGAGCCGGAGATCATCGCCATTAGTGTCTCGTGTGTGTCGTCGTGTTTAGCGTTCAGTGTTCACTGTCACACTCCATCGTTCACCAGTGCCATTGACATCTTCAGTGTTTGTGCTTCGTGTCAACAGTTCGTAGTGTGGATTGTCATAGAGTGTGAATGGCTTCATGTTTTTTATGTTCATGTGTCTGCTGTTTTTTCCCCGCCGTTTTGTTCCAACTCACGTGTCTTCTCTGTTTTATCATTGTACTATCTTTGGCTGAAGAGCGGCGTATTGTGCTGCTGCCAGCCTACCTGTTATACGGGTATTAAAATCACAATAAAGAAGGAAAAAAAAAGAAGCTCAGCCAGCCAGTCTAATCACGCGTACGTCGGTTGACACCTCGCCTCACGTTAGACAGTTAACTTCCTTGTTCTGTGTACGAGTGGACGTGTTTGTTTCCTTGGGACTCCGTTGTTCGATCTTGTTGTATTCGTTCTGTCCTTCGTTGGTCGTGTCCGTCCTCTCACGTTGTGTTGTTGTTCGTGGGCCTCTCCGCGGGTCCCGCCGCGTTTTCCGTCATTGCTACCCGCGACCGTCCCGGTCGCAGTTACACCACTTATCTCTTTGGATTTTTCCTATAACTTCTTACAGTCTTCTCCAGTTTCTATTTCAACAGTGAATTTACTCTTAGCTGTCCTCATCAATTTAAATCTCATTTTGTCCGACTTGGGGTCGATAGCACCTGTCAATTTCTATTTTACTTTTCTTGACGCCTTTTCTTGTCCACGGATCTAACGAACACGGTGTTTGTTTAATTGTTGAGCACCTGTTGGACTTAAGAGCAGTTCTTGACATCTGGTTTTGCGATTCGACTGTTGTTGCAAATATGGGCACCATATTGCTCATCTCATTCTTTACAGTGTAATTCTTTTTTCTAATTGTTCAACACGTCCTTTTAACACCCGAGTGTCAGTTTTGGAAAGATCGTCACGCAAGCGAGCAATCTGTGCCTGCATAGGGAACTATACCGACAATCATTTTTCCCCACACTTCATTCATGAACAGAACAGGAAGGATAGGAAATTAGTTGTACTGGAAGTGCCCCAGCCACATACTGTAAGCCCATTTGTGAAGTATATACGTAGACGTGGAGGCAGAACTATCCTGAGACACGCTTTTATGTTGTTCCACCTAACCGAAAACGGATTGGACACCGGCATCTGACCCGTCTCATTCTGGATAGCTTCTCGGATAATGTAACGGTCGATTATAAAGTTTTAGTTCGAAATCCGTAAAGTCCAGAATCGGTATGACAACCAGCCAAAATTACCGTGAGCATTGAGGCAATCATCCTACCGACGCACCTGGTTGAAGATACCTCTCTGGTAAAACACCGTGTCCTGCTGCGTGAAGAAGTCCACAGCTGCCTCGTCCGACATGAATCGTCAACCCTTCAAGATGTTTTTCAAGGGACCAAATGTGTGATAATCTTATGGGAAGAGATCAGTAATAAAGGGCGGATATTCTAGTGTCTCATGAAGGAACAGCAACCCTGGTCATGCACCATTCTACAACGTTCGTTTTCGGCAGACATGCTGCACCGTATGTATTCTTCGCTCTCCATGGATGTCTACCAGCGTTTGTCCTTCAGCAGCCAAGAAAAGAATAACAGCAAGTTCGTCCTGTTTGGACTTTTTGATAATAATATCGCCATAGTTCACGTCTCCCTATTCACAGCATGCACGTCAGAAAGACATGAATACCACACTAATCCCTTGCTTACATGTTGGTGCTTGTACACCAGTAGCGCATTCGCGCTATGTTGCATATACGCTGCAGCAACGCTCTCAAACGGGAACTTTTTGATCGGCCCTTATTATCTGAGAGAGCTTCTACGTTTGATTAACACACGAGCCTGGAGCTAATACCTTTCTTTAAGATAAATTATCTCAACATTTGTTGTCGTTGTTGTGGTCTTCAGTCCTGAGACTGGTTTGATGCAGCTCTCCATGCTACTCTATTCTGTGCAAGCCTCTTCATCTCCCAGTACCTACAGCAACCTACATCCTTCTGAATCTGCTTAGTGTATTCCTCTCTTGGTCTCCCTCTACGATTTTTAACCTCCACGCTGCCCTCCAATACTAAATTGGTTATCCCTTGATGCGTCAGAACATGTCCTACAAACCGGTCCCTTCTTCTAGGGATCTTCCCACAAACTTCTCTTCTCCCCAATCCTATTCAATACTTTCTCATTAGTTATGTGATCTACCCATTCATCTGTAGCACCACATTTCAAAAGCTTCTATTCTCTTCTTGTCCAAACTATTTATCGTCCATGTTTCACTTCCATACATGGATACACTCCATACAAATACTTTCAGAAATGACTTCCTGACACTTAAATCTATTCTCGATGTTAACAAATTTCTCTTCTTCAGAAACTTTTTCCTTGCCATTGCCTATCTACATTTTATATCCTCTCTACTTCGACCATCATCAGTTATTTTGCTCCCCAAATAGCAAGACTCCTTTACTACGTTAAGTGCCGGCCGAAGTGGCCGTGCGGTTAAAGGCGCTGCAGTCTGGAACCGCAAGACCGCTACGGTCGCAGGTTCGAATCCTGCCTCGGGCATGGATGTTTGTGATGTCCTTAGGTTAGTTTGGTTTAACTAGTTCTAAGTTCTAGGGGACTAATGACCTCAGCTGTTGAGTCCCATAGTGCTCAGAGCCATTTTTTGAACTACGTTAAGTGTCTCATTTCCTAATCTAATTCCCTCAGCATCACCCGACATAATTCGACTACATTCCATTACCCTCGTTTTGCTTTTGTTTATGTTTATCTTATATCCTCTTTTCAAGACACTATCCATTCCGTTCAACTGCTCTTCCAAGTCCTTTGCTGTCTCTGACAGAATTACAATGTCATCGGCGAACCTCAAAGTTTATATTTCTTCTCCCTGGATTTTAATACCTACTCCGAATTTTTCTTTTGTTTCCTTTATTGCTTGCTCAATATACAGATTGAATAACATCGGGGATAGGCTACAACCCTGTCTCACTCCCTTTCCAACAACTGCTTCCCTTTCATGCCCCTCGATTCTCAACATTTGTATAATATGAAAATCGAAGAAAGCGACGCATTCGTACGTCAATGGACTCTTGTTTGGCAGAACACTTGTTCTAATCCTGGGTAGACCCGTACGCGTTTTCCGTGGTTTCTCTAAATCATTTACAGGAAGAAAGGGAAGGTCCATATCAGACTACAACGCCATCTTCCATCCCTCATCTGAGCTTGTGCGTCGTTTCCTGTGACCTCGTCGTCAATGGGACGTTAACCAATCTTTCCTCCTTCAGAATATGAAACACTGAAAG
The DNA here is from genome assembly GCF_023864345.2 of Schistocerca serialis cubense. NCBI lineage: Eukaryota > Metazoa > Arthropoda > Insecta > Orthoptera > Acrididae > Schistocerca > Schistocerca serialis. Next base: position 488,762,580 of record NC_064640.1, on the reverse strand, counting down.
ACAAAAGAAAACATTTACTGTGTTACGTGCTTTTAAGCAACATCATTACATTCGCTACACCATCGATCATTTCCAATGCGACTCCCTCCAGCTCTCCGTCTCTGACGACCACTCTCAAAATTCTGGGAGTGTCGTAGTTGCGGTCTTCAGTCCGAAGATTGGTTTTATGCAGCTCTCCACGCTAGTCTGTCATGTAGGAGTCTCTTCATCTCTGCATAACCATAGCAACCTACATCCATTTCTGCCTGCGTGCTGTAGTCAAGCCTTCGTCTTCCTCTGCAATCGCCCCCCCCCCCCCAATCTCCCCAATACATCGTCGCTCAATTATCAAACTGACGATTCCTTGAAGCCTCAGCGTAATTCCTTTGAAACCGTCCCATCTTTTAGTCAAATGTGCCATAATTTTTCTCTCTATCGTTGAGCTTCACACGTCACAATTAGTTACCAGATATACCTATCTAATTTTCAGTACTGTTTAGTAATATCATAGTTCAATAGCTTCTATTCTCTTCTTGTCTGAACTGATAATCATGAAATGGGTAGCACTCCTCAGGTTTGTTTCCTTCAATAAGCCACACGTTCCTATTGGATCGGTGGTGATCAACTTACGGAACTCAGTTCTCAGTGGCTGCGTATGGGTTTGACGGTCCAGGGCCTCGTGAGCTGGGGACCATCTTCTCTAACCTTAAGCTGTGGGCACGCTTCAGCGACTCGTTAACGGGCAACGCCTGGGAAATCTGCCGCACCTCGGTTTCATAATGCTTACCCGCGCTATCAGGGATGCATTTGAGTGGTTTCCTATTTCCCTAACTTCTTGCTGAAATTCAGTGAGCCCTACATTAATTTTAAAGATACCCTATGGTTCGAGTGGTCCTTAGGACAGTATTAACACCCAAACCCCCAAAAACCTCACGTGGCTACCCCACCTAAGATGTCTGTCATTATAAAGGATGTCATGAACACAAGTGACCATATCATGCAGAAAATAATCTTTTCAATTTTAGCAACCTTGTGGTAGCTGCATTTGAAAAACTGTATTATTTATGCATATACACTGAAGCGTCAAAGAGAAACTGGTATAGGCATGCGTATTCAAATACACAGATATATAAAAGGTCAGAACACGACGCTGCGGTCGGAAACGTGTATATAAGACAACAAGTGTCTGGCGCAGTTATTAGATCGGTTACTGCTGCTGCAACGGGAGGTTATCAATATTCAGACGGCCGGTGTGGCCAAGCAGTTCTAGGCGTCACAGTCTGGAACCACGCGACTGCTACGGTCGCAGGTTCGAATCGTGCCTCGGGCATGGATGTGTATGTGATGTCCTTAGGTTGGTTAGGTTTAAGTAGTTCTCAGTTATAGGGGACCTATGACCTCAGCAGTTAAGTCACATAGTGCTCAGAGCCATGTCAAGGTTTAAGTGAGTATGAGCGTGGTGTTATGGTCGACGGACGAGCGATGGGACACATTCCCGAGGTAGCGATGAAGTTGAGATTTTTCCCGAGTGTACCGTGAATATGAGGAACCAGGTAAAACATCAAATCTCCAATAACGCTGGGGCCGGAAAATGATCCTGCAAAAAGGGGACCAACGACAACTGAAGAAAATCGTTCAATGCAACAAGGTGCAACCTTCCACACACTGCTGCAGATTTCAGTGATGGGCCATCAACAAGGGTCAGCGTGCAAGCTATTCAACGAGACATCATCGAAATTGACTTTCGAATCCGAAGGGTCACTCGTGTCTCCTTGATGAGTGCACGACACAAAGTTTTGCTGGTCGCCTGGGCCCGTCAACACCGACTTTGGGTTGTTGATGACTGGAAACAGGTGATATGGGGCCCCTGTTACGTCTAGATACGACCCTGACAGGTGACACGTACGTAAGCATCCTGTCTGATCACCTGCATCCATTCATATCCATTGTGCATTCCGACGGATTTGGGCAATTCCAGCAGGACAATGCGACATCCCACACGTCCAGAATTGCTACATAGTGGCTACAGGAACACTTTCCTGAGTTTAAACACTTCGGCTGGCCGCCAAATTCCCCAGGCATGAACATTAATGAGCAGGTCTGTGATGTCTTGCAAAGTGCTGTTCAGAAGAGAACTCCAACCCCTCGTACTCTTACGGATTTACGGACAGCCCTTCAGGATTCATGGTGTCAGTTACCTCCAGTACTACTTCAGACATTAGTCGAGCCCATGCATGCTGTGTTGCGGCATTTCTGCATGCTCGATAGGTCCCTACACGATATTAGGCAGGTGCAATAGTTTCTTTGGGTCTTCAGCGTATGACGCTTTAGAGAGAGTAGCAGGTGACTTCATTTTTTCACTGTGTAATGGTGTACTGCTGGTCGAGACAATGAGCACCACCGAAGCAGATGAAGTATTAAATCCAAATAACTTGGAGAATATCAGGGGCTGGCTAAGGGAAGGGGGAGTGAGAGGGGGCAGGGACGGTCCCCCAGCGCCTGACCATTTTTAATCATATCCCAAAGGAGGTCAAAATAAATTCAATAAATAATAGGCAGTTTGGAATTTGAGGCCTCATACACATGCAACATATAGGTATCTGTTTACATAATATCAGGGCATGGCAGTTATCAATGGGAGTGTTCAGGATTTTTAGGATTTTTGTAAAATGTTGCATGAAGCTTAAAAACTGTATAGTGATAACGATAGTCTGCTAGATGTAGCTACTTATTCTATGTAAAGCGTACTATAAGTACAGTTTTAAAATCGGTACGTAAGTGCAATGAAGAGCTTACCAGTGATTTATTAATATTTTAACTAAGGTATTGCATGCTAAATATTACTTTTCCAAAGGTAACCCGTAATTATTAGAAAGTTAATTTTATGAAGATGAAAATTCTACTAGGTGAACTAGAGCAGAGTCCTCGAAATTTAAGCAGTGGTTGTTACTAACTGCAGACACCAAAACCAATACTAGAGTCATCTAAATGTTACATGCTGGAAGTAGCCGTAGTTAAACGTTTGATAACGCAATTTTTTTTTTTGCTGAACTCAGCCAATATCGCATAAATTGTCTAGTCATAGTCAGGACCTTAAAGGCGTGATTCGCGCTCGCTCCTTGGAGGCTTCTGCGCGATGGACAAATAATACGAGTAGTTCCGAACAACATTGAGATTATTTAATGATTTATTTCGTAAAAGAAAAAACATACATGTTAAAGAACTGCAAAAAAGGCAATCAATTTGAAACTTACTGTGGTAAAATTATAGCTTGTAACTTGGTCGGTGACCAAATGAAGATAGTAGCCGTTGGGTGACTTACGTTCGACGTCCATTCGAAACCCTCGAGGACTACCCGATAGAACGGGGAAAACGCGAACAGTCTACTCGCACACGGGCTCTAGAATACCTTGTGTTTCGTGTCAACTTTATTTAATTTTATTCCTCACGAAGCTCGATTAGAGATACTACTTAATTAGTGTAACTTTCTTAAATTTTTCTGTGGTGTGTTGTGTTGTTGTTGTGGTCTTCCGTCCTGAGACTGGTTTGATGCAGCTCTCCATGCTACTCTATCCTGTGCAAGGTTCTTCATCTCCCAGTACCTACTGCAACCTACATCCTTCTGAATCTGCTTAGTGTATTCATCTCTTGGTCTCCCTCTACGATTTTTACCCTCCACGCTGCCCTCAAATACTAAATTGGTGATCCCTTGATGCCTCAGAACATGTCCTACCAACCGATCCCTTCTTCTGGTCAAGTTGTGCCACAAACTTCTCTTCTCCCCAATCCTATTCAATACTTTCTCATTAGTTATGTGATATACCCATCTAATCTTCAGCATTCTTCTGTAGCACCACATTTCGAAAGCTTCTATTCTCTTCTTGTCCAAACTATTTATCGTCCATGTTTCACTTCCATACATGGATACACTCCATACAAATACTTTCAGAAATGCCTTCCTGACACTTAAATCTATACTCGATGTTAACAAATTTCTCTTCTTCAGAAACTTTTTCCTTGCCATTACCTGTCTACATTTTATATCCTCTCTACTTCGACCATCATCAGTTATTTTGCTCCCCAAATAGCAAAACTCCTTTACTACTTTAAGTGTCTCATTTCCTAATCTAATTCCCTCGGCATCACCCGACTTAATTCTACTACATTCCATTATCCTCGTTTTGCTTTTGTTGATGTTCATCTTATATACTCCTCTCAAGACACTATCCATTCCATTCAACTGCTCTTCCAAGTCCTTTGCTGTCTCTGACAGAATTACAATGTCATCGGCGAACCTCAAAGTTTTTAATTCTTCTCCATGGATTTTAATACCTACTCCGAATTTTTGTTTTGTTTCCATTATTGCTTGCTCAATATACAGATTGAATAACATCGGGGAGAGGTTACAACCCTGTCTTACTCCCATCCCAACCACTTCTTCCCTTCCATGTCCCTCGACTCTTATAACCGCTATCTGGTTTCTGTACAAATTGTAAATAGCCTTTCGCTCCCTGTATTTTAGCCCTGCCACCTTTAGAATTTGAAAGAGAGTATTCCAGTCAACATTTTCAAAAGATTTCTCTAAGTCTACAAATGCTAGAAACGTAGGTTTGCCTTTCCTTAATCTTTCTTCTAAGATAAGTCGTAAGGTCAGTATTGTCTCACGTGTTCCAGTATTTCTACGGAATCCAAACTGATCTTCCTCGAGGTCGGCTTCTACTAATTTTTCCATTCGTCTGTAAAGAATTCGTGTTAGTATTTTGCAGCTGTGGCTTATTAAACTGATTGTTCGGTAATTTTCACATCTGTCAACACCTGCTTTCTTTGGGAATGGAATTATTATATTCTTCTTGAAGTCTGAGGGTATTTCGCCTGTTTCATACATCTTGCTCACCAGATGGTAGAGTTTTGTCAGGACTGGCTCTCCCAAGGCCGTCAGTAGTTCCAATGGAATGTTGTCTACTCCGGGGGCCTTGTTTCGACTCAGGTCTTTCAGTGCTCTGTCAAACTCTTCACGCAGTATCGTATCTCCCATTTCATCTTCATCTACATCCTCTTCCATTTCCATAATATTGTCCTCAAGTACATCGCCCTTGTATAGACCCTCTATATACTCCTTCCTCCTTTCTGCTGTCCCTTCTTTGCTTAGAACTGGATTTCCATCTGAGCTCTTGATGTTCATACAAGTGGTTCTCTTATCTCCAAAGGTCTCTCTAATTTTCCTGTAGGCAGTATCTATATTACCCCTAGTGAGATAAGCCTCTACATCCTTATATTTGTCCTCTAGCTATGCCTGCTTAGCCATTTTGCACATCCTGTCAATCACATTTTTGAGACGTTTGTATTCCTTTTTGCCTGCTTCATTTATTGATTTTTATACTTTCTCCTTTCATCAATTAAATTCAATATTTCTTGTGTTACCAAGGATTTCTACTAGCCCTCGTCTTTTTACCTACTTGATCCTCTGCTGCCTTCACTACTTCATCCCTCAAAGCTACCCATTCTTCTTCTACTGTATTTCTTCCCCCCATTCCTGTCAATTGTTCCCTTATGCTCTCCCTGAAACTCTGTACAACCTCTGGTTCTTTCAGTTTATACAGGTCCCATCTCCTTAAATTCCCACCTTTTTGCAGTTTCTTCAGTTTTAATCTACAGGTCATAACCAATAGATTGTGGTCAGAGTCCACATCTGCCCCTGGAAATGTCTTACAATTTAAAACCTGGTTCCTAAATCTCTGTCTTACCATTATTTAATCTATCTGATACCTTTTAGTATCTCCAGGATTCTTCCATGTATACAACCTTCTTTTATGATTCTTAAACCAAGTGTTAGCTATGATTAAGTTGTGCTCTGTGCAAAATTCTACCAGGCGGTTTCCTCTTTCATTTCTTAGCCCCAATCCATATCCACCTACTACGTTTCCTTCTCTCCCTTTTCCTACACTCGAATTCCAGTCACCAATGACTATTAAATTTTCATCTCCCTTCACTATCTGAGTAATCTCTTTTATTTCATCATACATTTCTTCAATTTCTTCGTCATCCGCAGAGCTAGTTGGCATATAAACTTGTACTACTGTAGTAGGTGTGGGCTTCGTATCTATCTTGGCCGCAATAATGCGTTCACTATGCTGTTTGTAGTAGCTTACCCGCATTCCTATTTTCCTATTCATTATTAAACCTACTCCTGCATTACCCCTATTTGATTTTGTGTTTATAACCCTGTAGTCACCTGACCAGAAATCTTGTTCCTCCTGCCACCGAACTTCACTAATTCCCACTATATCTAACTTTAACCTATCCATTTCCCTTTTTAAATTTTCTAACCTACCTGCCGGATTAAGGGATCTGACATTCCACGCTCCGATCCTTAGAACGCCAGTTTTCTTTCTCCTGATAACGACATCCTCTTGAGTAGTCCCCGCGCGGAGATCCGAATGGGGGACTATTTTACCTCCGGAATATTTTACGCAAGAGGACGCCATCATCATTTAATCATACAGTAAAGCTGCATGCCCTCGGGAAAATTTACGGCCATAGTTTCCCCTTGCTTTCAGCCGTTCGCAGTACCAGCACAGCAAGGCCGTTTTGGTTATTGTTACAAGGCCAGATCAGTCAATCATCCAGACTGTTGCCCTTACCACTACTGAAAAGGCTGCTGCCCCTCTTCAGGAACCACACGTTTGTCTGGCCTCTCAACAGATCCCCCTCCGTTGTGGTTGTACCTACGGTACGGCGGTCTGTATCGCTGAGGCACGCAAGCCTCCCCACCAACGGCAAGGTCCATGGTTCACGGGGTGGGGGGGTTATGTGAGTTTAAACAGTGATTGTATTATCGCTTATCTAAGAAGAGGCCAAAAAGTAAGTTCCTACAGTTCTAATTAGGTCATTTTTATCTCGAAATTTTCTAGTACATTCTATCATGATCAGAAATGCATGGCCACTTGAAGTTCTATAAAACTTTTGCAAACATTAGATTCTTTCTTTACACTGTTTTGCAACAAATAAAACTTTGTTGTAATATTGAAATGTGTTACAAATTGTTTAATTATGATGTTTAACAAATAATGGTTCATCAGATAGTCAAATAATAATAAACTTTTTATCTACTGAAAAAATTGGTTTTATTGACAGCCGCAATATAAATGCTATACACAACATTCATTTGAGAATGGCCATGCAGTTCATGATCATGGTGGTACCTACATGCTCTCTACTACGAGCTCATGGAGAACACGGAGACGAGAAATTACTGTCAGTGGACGAGTAGACCATGATCTGTCCTGAAATATTCTTTTTTTTTTTACCGAAGAGATTCAGTCATCTACCTCTCAGAAAATAAGACTAAGAAAAGCAATGAATGAAGCAGCTAAATCACTCACTGGATCTTTATCCAAATACCATTTCGCTCGTGGAGAAAATAAATACAGAGAAGGAAAGAGTAATCAGACTGTTAAATCTGGCTCCAGCGTACGGATAATTATTGGTGTTGAGACTGCAAACACAGATCGGAAGTTTACTGCACGTGGTTTTAATGAAGACTTTCACGTAAGTGACTGTGAAAAAAATGATAAAGACAGTAATGATGAGAAAATTAATGAGAAGGCGCATATTTCCGGTGCCTCTAACCTCGACTCCTCTTCATCAAATCATACTGCACATTGGCCAGATGCACACATAAAAGGAAGACGTTATTATTTAACTTCGTCTTGGTTTTATATTTGAGCGATAATAAATGTTTAAGGACATGAACGCTATACTCATAATTAACAAAGAAACTGTACTGTTTTTTTTTCTGCCTGTTATTTCCCACTGAGGACGATAGCAACAAAAATTATTTTATTTCTGGCTTCCACCAGTGGTGGAAATTGAATACAAAGATATCGAATAATGAATCATTGCCTGAACACCTATCAAATTTAGAAAAGTGGAAAACACTCTCTATGCTCTTGAAACTTAATAAAACCATTAACAACGATAATCAGAAGAATATTAGTGGTGAGACCAAGTAATGACAATACATTCCACATCGTCTTTTTACACCATTTAGAGCCCAGCAAAACTTTGCTTTCCGTGAACATCATGAAGACATTTTACCGGGAAACAGGGGAAATGTCATACATTTGGTGCAGTTTATGGCGAAATATAATCCAGTATTGAAAGAGCATTGTATAAAACTTGGAGAGTACGCCGGTGGGTCAAAGAGAGTACTTTCTTATTTGTCAAAGGGAATAAGAAAATAGTTTACTTTTAATTTGGGTTAATACGTTAAGGAAAAAAAATACTGTCGATATAAAAAAAGGCTAAATATTGCGAAACAATTTTTGACAGTACTCCAGATGTAAGGAGAAGTGACAAAATGACTCAAGTAATGAAATGTGTCAATACAAACGAAAGCATTGAGGAGGTGCGAGAATCCCTCAATCCCTCCTTTTTTTTTTTTTTTTTCTTCTACGTTGGGAAACAAGGCAGAGGATATGTGAAAAGATATTCAGCAGCAGCTGGAAATATGTGGTCTGGATATCGGTTTGTGCAGGACCCCAAGGATATGAGAGTGCCACGTCAACGTCAAGCGCACTTGGAGGACTACAAGGAAAAGTCCGAAAAATCAATCAAAAGCTCTCTTCGATACTTGTGCTAATCGCTGCTTAAATCTTTGTGGAATTCCTCCATTCTCATTATTCTCTATATTTAGCTATTTACGAACTGTAAAGAAGTTGTATTCACACTTGTCCTCTGCTACACGTAGATGGGAATAGCTTGTAGAAAAACAGAAAAAAGTTTTAAACGATTATCTGACATTCGCTGGAGTGTTCATTACAACTCAGTTACAGTCATAAAATACAACGTGGATGCATCCGAAAGCACTTTAGAAGATATGCCAGATCCATCCTAGGCGCATCTTGCAGCAAGCTTACTCCTTCGAGCTATATATTGATTTTACGTTTTTGACCTGGAGGAGGTAAATTTATTACAAAAATCTAAAGTCCCCAAAAATGACTGTGGATAAGGGACTCGCAAATTAACAAGCCTGAATGAGTTTTTGGTGGCATAACAAACCACAATGGTACTTTTGGCACATAAGAATGCAACAAGAAAGAAGAAGGATAAATAAAACAATGCTAGTTGAATTATCTCATGACCCTGGATTATTTTTGAATGCATAGACCGAATTGTAAAAGAATTGTTGCAATGATATGTGGCTATGAAAGAAATCACAAAATTTTCCAAATTATTCAAACAAAATTTATATTTGAAGCTTGCGAGGACGCTCTGTCTATAGCATTGGAGTATGTGGTGGAAATCTGCGACGAGTTTGGTAAGGAGCAGATGCTACAAGATATAAAAAGGTATCGTACGCATCTACGTGCAACCGATAATAAATTGGTCTTTGCTACTAGATGGACAAGCTGAGAAATCCTTCAATTTCCAGTTAAATGGGAGTTTAGCGAATTATTATCCTGTACATCATATGTAATCAAACATTTCTGGACAATTTGTGTCTCAGTTTCATCATGCGAGGTAAGTTTCTCTAAACTGAAACTAATACAAAATCATCATCACTCTATGAAGAATTAAGAATGACCAGCCAATTTGTCCATTTTACCAACTGCAAAAAGTTTCCAATGGAACAAATTTCAATGACGTTATTGAAAATCTCACAAAAATAAAGGTAAGAAAGCATGTACAATAATAATGTCAATAGTAACTACTATCTTGTACCAAAGTTACGAAACTAACTGACACTGTAATTGTACAAGCTTTGTTTCCAGATATGCTGAACAAAGGGCAGCTTTTTACTCTGTTCTTCACTATTTGTTTGCATTCTACCCGATAGTTTCTGTGCTAAATGATGATTCGTATTCTAAGTTTGTCACCTATATCGTTAAGTATGCATATTACATTTATTAGAGGATACAGCATACACGTTATAAATACTTGACTTTTTTGTCTACCATTACATCTACATTATTCACTGTTTACAAAATCTCCACTATAAATACACCAATTTCCAGGAATTATTTAGTTTCGCCACCATGAACTTCCAACTGACTGAGTCAGCGACTGGCTGAAGACAGCTATAACTTGCTGAAAGGGATTTGTAACACTTGACGGGACATAATGCACATAGATTCCAAAGAACAGCAAAAAATGGTTCAAATGGCTCTGACCACTATGGGACTCAAATTCTGAGGCCATTAGTCTCCTAGAACTTAGAACTAGTTAAACCTAACTAACCTAAGGACATCACAAACATCCATGCCCGAGGCAGGATTCGAACCTGTGACCGTAGCGGTATCGCGGTTACAGACTGCAGCGCCAGAACCGCACGGCCACTTCGGCCGGCCCAAAGAACAGCAACAAGAATGGGAAAGCGAAAGTGTCATCGAAGTAAAGAACTTATAAAAAGAGTAAATAGTGAGCTTGAGAAGGCGCTACATTTTACTCTGACTTTGCTCTTACTGAAGTTGCCAAAGTACATTGCAGTAGGCTTTATTTGCCTTAAAATTAGGCTCTACATACCATACCACATTTCCTGCCTTACATGTCAACACTTTGGTCACACCACCGTGATGTACAAAGATACATACAGAAGATGCTGTTCAGCTTCCCATGAATCAGGCACTCAGTACACTGCCGCATGCATGTGTGGTAAACACTTCCATAAGCGTCCGCTTTAGATCAAAGAATGTCTATCATTCCAAGAAGAGATAAAATACAGGAGATAAGGAGTAGAATATCCATGGGGCTTCCAGCACACTTTCACTGGCCTTGAATCGTAGCGATGTAACATGCTGTCGTTGACCTTGGAAGCATAACAGCGAGCATGGCATCACAAGGCATGCCCTTCTTTCTATGACAACATAATCGCAACGTAACAAGTCACGCTCTCCTTAAATGACGGCATATTGACAGGAAATTCAAAAAATATCAACGATACAGGCAACCACAGTGCAGTATTTTATGGGCCTCAGAATGAAACAGGAGTGACTATGTTATTTTCACATCTGAACTGTCTGCCAAAATACGTTACGGGGCGTCGTATTTCGATCTTAGGATTAATTGAGATTATGTAACAGATTTGGCTCACATTTCGTTGCAACGATTGAAAACCTAAAAATACGTACATACTTCCTAGCAGCATTTGAGTGAGCAGCTCAGGACCTGCTCTTGGAATAATCTGATACAGAGTGCCCTGTCTGTTTATTCTGTGGGCCACTTACTTCACAAACGTGTAGATGCAGATGAGCACACGACAGTGCCATCTCCACTGAGGTTGAGGACATCTTTGTGCTCGAACAATCAACGAAACCACGAGAGGAGGCTCGTGCGAAACAGTTCACGAGTTGCCGTGAGAAACATATAAAATTTTGAGCATCATGCCCATAAGTGGTTCATGACCGATCAGGTTGCATGTGTTAACAAATGTTTAGTGATAGACTTTTTTGTAATTTATGCCAACATCATGACAGTATGTTACCGTATTTCTCATTTACTTCTGTATCTTCAATAATCACCCGGTCTTGCGAGAGGCCTAAATACTGTATATCCCAGTCTCTTAATAACGCCAATCCCCTTTTACCGGTTGATTTTGATTTGATTTGATTTCAACAGGGAAGTTAAAACAGCTTAGGACCAAGTCGCCACTACCCGCACCGAAACTAAGTTTATTGTGCGGTATCGCTCCCTGTCTATCTAGTAGAGCCACCCAGAGCCCTTAAATAGTGGAACGAGTCCTCTACCAGTTTTTTTTGTTAGACACAATTCCTTCAGGTCTAGTTGTCCCGAAGAGTCCGTATCCTTCAGTATCCATTGTCATGCGTTCGAAGATTAGGTGTGATGCAGTTTCTTCACCCTCATCACAGATCCTACATTTAGGGGCCACTTCCGTTATGCCCATAATGTGTAGGTGTTTTTTGAAATTCCCATCGCCGGTCATCAGTCCAGTCATGAGTTTGATCTCTTTCCTGTTCAATTCCAGGATTACAGAGCTTCTTTTAAAACATGGCTTGGGCATCATTAGCTTACCATGTTTTTGTTTATGGACCTTGATCCTAAGTGCTGTTTCCTAAGCCAGTTCGGTAGTTCTAATTTAATCATAGCCTTGAAGATTGTCAGGACAGGTTCCGGTGCAATAAAAGGAGTTTTTGCCCCCATTATAGCCAATCTGTCGGCTTGTTCATTGCTACAGATCCCTGAGTGGCCAGGGACCGACACTAGGTTTACCCTATCGCTTAGCCCTATCTCCAATAGAGCCCTGTGGTATTCTGCAACAAACTTCGATCTTGTTGCAGGAGTTGCCAATGATTTCAGAGCTGCCTGGCTGTATGAACAGATTTAGATGCTACAGTCCTTGTAGCACCTACGTATACTCTCCTTCACACATCCCCTGAGTCCAGTAGTTTCAGCTTGGAATACAGAGACCAGTTTTCCTAGAGATATGATGCCCTCCAGTCTTGGCTGAACCCCGTACACCCCTGCCCCAACGCCTTGGTCTATTTTCGAAGCATCAGTGAACCAAACGATGCCCCCAGAAAGTGTCGACCTGTTTTTCCCACTGCTCCCTGATTCCAATTATTATATTGCAAGGCTTGTCGAAGCAGTTGGGAGTTAAGTTGGCAGGCATTTCCCCAGCCATTTCTATATTTACCTCACTCACTATGTTAGTGTGTGATTCTGGATATCCGAATAAGAGCCAGTTTTTGCAAGTTTTAAGTCTGTGTGCCCCAGCTGCTGCCTCCATCTTGACCCAAGGGTGTAGTGGAGGCACGTCCAGCATAGCTTCCTTTCCAACGGTTGGTGTGCTGCTAATTCCGCCCATTATGGCTTAGCACGCCAATCTCTGCATCTTAACAAGCTCCTTAGCTGCAACCCGCAGTTCTACCCTCTTCCACCACACTACGGGCCCCGTAGGAAATCCTAGGTCTGAACACTGTGGTGTATACCCAGTGCATACCCCTAGGTCTTAGGCCCCAGTTTTTGCCTCAAGCCCTTATAGTCCTCACTAGAGTACTTTTTGCCTTGGAGCAGATACTCTTAATGTGAGGGGTCCATGTTAGCTTCTCATCTATGGTTACCCCTAGATATTTCACTATCCCCTTCACAGGTAGAGTTTCATCGAAGAGCTCTAGATTCCATCTTGAGTGTTGAATATGTCTCTTAGTAAATGGCACCACAACAGTCTTCTTAGGATTAACCCTCAGATCCTGTTTAATGCACCAATTTTGCACCACATCCAAACTTCCTTGTGCCATATATCTAACTGTGTCAGGAAATTTGCGAAGTATTATATGGCAAGGTCATCTGCGTATCCTTGGCAGAAGCAATGTCTGGAATTTAATTCCACAATGAGTTCGTTCACCACTATATTCCACAAGAGAGGGGACATAACTCCTCCTTGTGGGCAGCTTCTAGTGGTGGTAATTACAATCTTTTCATTCATCATGGTAGCCTCTACCTTCCTTCCACTAAGCATGGCGCTGGTCCACCTACATATAATGGTCCCCAGATCATGCACCTCTGCTGCCCTTACCATGGAATCGAATGTCGTGTTACTGAAGGCCCCATCGATATCCAGGAAGATGCAGAGGGCTATTACTTGGCAGTGAAGTGAAGTGCTTTATCCACCTTCCCAATGAGATGGTGGAGAGCTGACTCGCGTGATTTACCTGGTTGATATGCGTGCTGGTTTGAATGTAGAGGGGCCATACTTAGCCTCCTCTCCCCAACATATACATTAACCAGTTTTTCCAATGTTTTGAGAATGAAGGAGGACAGACTGACTGATCAATTCTCCCTGGCTTGGGAATGAAGACAACCTTCACTGCCCTCCAAGCATTGGGAATGATTCCTACTGCTAGGCTAACCCTGAATAACCTACATAGGACTCTTATGAGCTTCTCTCCTGCCTGTTGCAGGCGAGCTGGAAAAATTCCATCTGGGCCAGGTGACTTGAAGAGTTGGAATGTTCCCACCGCCCACTGGATTTTCTTAAAGTTCACACAATCCTTGGCCGATTCCCAGTCCTCTCTTCGAGTGCCTGAGAAACGTTGTCTCTCCAGAAACACATTCTGGACTGTGTCGTCAGGCAGAGCATATTGAGGAAAGTGAGTTTTGAGGAGCAGTTCCAGCGTCTCATCTGCTGTCTTTATATATTCCCCATCCTCCTTCCTCAACGTACCTCCTGAATTGGTTGGTACTCTACTGAGTATCTTTTGTAGTCTGGCTTTTGCAGCCATGCTCTAGACTTCCTCACAGAATGCCTTCCAGGATGCCTCCTTTGCTTGTTTTCACTGCAATATTGTAGTTGACAAGGGCCTCACGATATTTAGCCCATTGTCCTTAACGTTTCGCAATATTAAACAGACTCCATACCTGTTTTCTTTGCATTTCTAAGTTGCTATTCCACCAAGGCACACTCCTATTTGTGCACTTCTTGGTGATTGCGCAGTTGTCCTGATATGAGGTCACTATGGCAGAGGTAACAACCTCTGCTACTTCCTCCAATTCTACTGGATTCCTTATCGAGGTTTTAATTTCCGATAAGCCTAAATCAAGGTCCCTCCTATATGTCTCCCAGTCTGTTTTCCTGGGATTCCTATAGGTCATGGTCTGTCTAATTCCCATTTCAACCTTGAATTTAATGTACATGTGGTCCAATGAGGATAGCTCCAGCACCACATGCCATTGTTTGATATAACTGCCCATCATCATGCAACTAAAGGTTATGTAAATTACTTCTTCCGTTCTGCTATTCCTGAATCTGGGTTCATTGCCCCTATTCAGGACCTCTGAGTTGTTAGCTATAAGGGATTCAAGAAGGTACTCACCTCTAAAGTTGGTGTCCTTGCTGCCCCACACTAGGCTGTAGGCATTGGCGTCGCATCCCACAAGCAGTTGGTCACCTTGTCGATGGCAAATCTCTACCAGTCTCCTCACCTCCAAGGGAGGAGGAGAGCTGTCTTCTTAAGGGAGGTATGCTCAGGCCAAAACAATTTACCTCGTGATACCTCCCTCACATTGCTGCATGTTAATGGACACTAAATCCCTAGAGCAGAATTCCATCATTGGAATGAAAGAAATTCCATTTCTTACATAGATGCATGTTCTGGTGTTTCATAGATTTTCTAGCATAGATCAGCTTACCTCCAGTGCCACCGAGGCCCGATACACCCCCTTTATATTAATAGGGTTCTTGTATCAAGGCCACGTCCACTTCCTGCCTCCTCAGGCAGCAACTCAGGGCAGCAGAGGCCCCTTTACTGTGCTGCAGATTAATCTGCAGCACCTCCAGTCTCCGTCTTGCTGCCATCTTTGAGGTCTTTGAGAACCCTGACGGTGATCTACTAGAACCCTAAAAACAATTTCAGGTCCTGCTCCCGCATCGCCTTCAGGGACTTCTATCCGACCTCCGCTACCAGGGTTCGTCCTTCCGGTGCAACCTTCTGGTTGACCACTCTCCAATCTTCTGTTGAGACTTTTAAGTTCTGGGCACCTATTTTTTCGAACAGTGTCTTAGGAGAGACTTCCTTAAGGATCTTTGATACCCATATTGATATCTCTGCGGTCTTAAGAAGCTCCACTGCCGTCTTAACCAGCAGCTTCTCATCTTCCCACGGGGATATCTTGGGCACCTTGTCCTTAAGCCATTCCACCGTGTGCACCCGGTCACAGACCAAAATGAGGGCACTTTTTCCGGTACTTGCAATACGAAACTACATTCAATTGGGCTTCAACTGCATTGGACGTATTCTGAACCACTTTCTATGAACCACAACACTATATCTTTCATAGATTTAAATAGGCCTGCTATCAAATAGCACATTATATTAGTAAACTTTTCTTTCAATATTCTAGAACCTTTTATGTTGAATATGGTTTACCACAGAACACACACAGTTAAATTTTTTGTCACATGTGCCTGAAACAGAGAAAACTGGAAATTTTAGAGAGGAACTTACAAAAAAAGCTGCGAAGTGTGAGCAGAGAGATTTAATTGTGTACATAGGTGGATTTAATTATTTACATAGATAGTTCATCCATAGGCTTAGGTTTTGATGAATGAGTTTGCGAGTTTCTTATTGCATTGGTTTAGAAGATTAAATTTTTTACGAAGGCAAGGAAACATATACCTTAGTATTTGATATAAATTTCAACTTGATGCCTCTACTCATTGTTGAGAGAAAGGAGTCTTAATAGACGGTTGTTGGTTGTTCTTTTTGTGGACGTCAGTCTGCCTTCTAAGATAAGTTGTAGGGTCAGCATTGCCATGCGTGCTCCTACATTTCTCCAGAACCCAAACCGATTTTCATCGAGACCCACTGCTTCCAGTATTTCCATTCTCATATAAGTAATGTGTGTCAGTAATTTTTGAGAATATGTCTCTCTGGAGTATAGCAATTTATTTACTATCTAAAATTGAATATACACAGTCACAACCGCAATAAACTTTTGTTTTTTGTATTTTTTTATACAAGGTTACCGGTTTCGGTCTGTTTTGGCGTTCGTGGAGGTGCAGCGCCTGCTTAGTTCACAGCCACCATCTACATTCATCTACATCTACATCTACATCTACATGATTACTCTGCAATTCACACTTAAGTGCTTGGCAGAGGGTTCATCGAACCACAATCATACTATCTCTCTACCATTCCACTCCCGAACAGCGCGCGGGAAAAACTAACACCTAAACCTTTCTGTTCGAGCTCTGATTTCTCTTATTTTATTTTGATGATCATTCCTACCTATGTAGGTTGGGCTCAACAAAATATTTTCGCATTCGGAAGAGAAAGTTGGTGACTGAAATATCGTGAATAGACCTCGCCGCGACGAAAAACGTCTTTGCTTTAATGACTTCCATCCCAACTCGCGTATCATATCTGCCACACTCTCTCCCCTATTACGTGATAATACAAAACGAGCTGCCCTTTTTTGCACCCTTTCGATGTCCTCCGTCAATCCCACCTGGTAACGATCCCACACCGCGCAGCGATATTCTAACAGAGGACGAACGAGTGTAGTGTAAGCTGTCTCTTTAGTGGACTTGTTGCATCTTCTAAGTGTCCTGCCAATGAAACGCAACCTTTGGCTCGCCTTCCCCACAATATTATCTATGTGCTCTTTCCAACTGAAGTTGTTCGTAATTTTAAGACCCAGGTACTTAGTTGAATTGACAGCCTTGAGAATTGTACTGTTTATCGAGTAATCGAATTCCAACGGATTTCTTTTGGGACTCATGTGGATCACCTCACACTTTTCGTTATTTAGCGTCAACTGCCATCATCCACACCATACAGCAATCTTTTCTAAATCGATTTGCAACTGATACTGGTCTTCGGATGACCTTACTAGACGGTAAATTACAGCAACATCTGCAAACAACCTAAGAGAACTGCTCAGTTTGTCACCCAGGTCATTTATATAGATCAGGAACAGCAGAGGTCCCAGGACGCTTCCCTGGGGAACACCTGATATCACTTCAGTTTTACTCGATGATTTGCCGTCCATTACTACGAACTGCGACCTTCCTGACAGGAAATCACGAATCCAGTCGCACAACTGAGACGATACCCCATAGGCCCGCAGCTTGATTAGAAGTCGCTTGTGAGGAACGGTGTCAAAAGCTTTCAGGAAATCTAGAAATACGGAATCAACTTGAGATCCCCGGTCGATAGCGGCCATTACTTCGTGCGAATAAAGAGCTAGCTGCGTTGCACAAGAACGATGTTTTCTGAAACCATGCTGACTACGTGTCAATAGATCTTTCCCTTCGAGGTGATTCATAATGTTTGAATACATTATATGCTCCAAAACCCTACTGCAAACCGACGTCAATGATATAGGTCTGTAGTTCGATGGATTACAACCACTACGCTTCTTAAACACTGGTGCGACCTGAGCAATTTTCCAATCTGTAGGTACAGATCTATCGGTGAGCGAGCGGTTGTATATGATTGCTAAGTAGGGAGCTATTGTATCAGCATAATCTGAAAGGAACCTAATCGGTATACAATCTGGACCTGAAGACTTGCCCGTATGAAGCGATTTGAGTTACTTCGCAACCCATAAGGTATCTACTTCTAAGAAACTCACGCTAACAGCTGTTCGTGTTTCAAATTCTGGAATATTCCATTCGTCTTCCCTGGTGAAGGAATTTCGGAAAACTGCGTTCAATAACTCCGCTTTAGCGGCACAGTCGTTGGTAACAGTACCATCGGCACTGCGCAGCGAAGGTATTCACTGTGTCTTGCCGCTTGTGTACTTTACATACGACCAGAATTTCTTCAGATTTTCTACCAAATTTCGAGACAATGTTTCATTGTGGAACCTATTAAAGGCATCTCGCATTGAAGTCCGTGCCAAATTACGCGCGTCTGTAAATTTTAGCCAATCTTCGGGTAGAGCATGGTAGAGCATGTTGTGTTACAACAGCGGTATGTGGACGAGCGTTACCCTGTTGCAAAAATGCCCTGGAATGCTGTTCATGAATGGCAGCACAACAGGTCGCATCACCAGACTGACGTACAGATGTACAGTCAGAGTGCGTGAAAAAAGAGCGAAGAGTGCAACTTTTGTCATACGAAATTGCAGCCCAGGTGGAGGTCGAGTGTGTCTAGCACGCAGGTTGCTTTCAGACCCTCAACGGCCTCCTTTTAACCAACACAAGGCCACCACTGGCAACGAGGTAGGACCACCTTTCATCAGACAACACAACTGACCTTCATCCTGCCCTCCAAAGAACTCTCGCTTGAAGCCACTGAAGTCGCAAATGGCGTTAGTTTGGTATCATTCGAGTGCGCCCTACACGGCGTCTGGCTCGGAGCTGTCCTTGAAATAATCGATTCGTAAAAGTTCGTTGTGTCACTGTGGTGCCAGCTGCTGCTCTAATTTCTGCTGCAGATGCAGTGCGAGGTGCCAGATCCATACGCAGAACACGATCGTCTTCCCTCACGGTAGTGCCACGTGGCCGTACAGAGTCCGGTTTCTTGCGATTCGTTGTGTCACTGTGGTGCCAACTGCTGCTCCATTTGCTGCTGCAAATGCAGTACGAGGTGCCAGATTCATACACCGAACACAATGGGCTTCCCTCTCGGTAATGCCATGTGGTCGTCCAGAGCCCCTACGTTCTCGTAACCACCGCTGCCAGCAATCATATACGGTGGCTACATTCCTGCCAAGTCTTTCTGAAGTATCGTAGAAGGAACATCCAGCTTCTCGAAGCCCTATTACACGCCCCCGTTAAGACTCAGTGAGTTGTCAATAATGGCCTCTTTGTTGCCTTAAAGGCATTCTTGACTAACGTCAATTCACAACGTCCGATACCAAACGTCACCAACGCTCACGACCCTTGCAGTGTATATTTAAAGCACTCCTGACTTGCATCATCACAGTGGAGCTACTATACTTTGTTTACCATTACAGTAAACTTGATGTAAACAAATACAAATGCGTCGATTGGTCAGCAGCCTAGCACACGTACACTGGCGTTGTTATGTAGTTGGAGGTAGGTCCTATTTATGTATTAGTACGTACCGTAAAAATGACAGAGGCTGCTTCCTGCTCTTCTTAATGTTTGTCGTAGATTTACAGATAGAATCTCAGATTTTCACTCTGCAGCGGAGTGTGCGCTGATATGAAACTTACTGGCAAGTTAAAACTGTGTGCCGGACCGAGACTCCAACTCGGGACCTTTGCCTTTCGCGGGCAAGTGCTCTATCACTTTCCTTTTTTTTTTTTTTTTTTTTTTTTTTTAGTCTCATTTTGTTCGTTTTCGTTCGTTGTATCTGCTCGGCGGTGCGGACGTCGCAAGACACCCGTTTCAGTTCGTCGTTGATCCATTAACTCAGTTTGTTTTATTACAGGGGGCAGCTAGCCCTCTGACCGAACACGCTGAGTTACCGTGCCGGCGGCTACCCAAGCCATTTCTCCGCAATATCCTTTCTTTGAGGAGTGCTAGTTCTGCAAGGTCTGCAGGAAAGCTTCTGTTAAGTTTGGAAGGTAGGAGACGAGGTACTTGCAGAAGTAAAGCTGTGAGGAGGTGCTTACGTAGCTCAGTTGATAGAGCACTTGCCCGCGAAAGGCAAAGATCCCGAGTTCGAGTCTCGGTCCGGCACACGGTTCTAATCTGCCAGGAAGTTTCAGATAGAATCAGCCTTGAAGTTTTCTGAGAAAATGTATTTACTTCGGTTAGGGCTTTGGAAACCGGATGTATAGCTGAATCGGTGGGATTGTAGAAAGTTAATTCGGTAAAATTCATGTATCGATGGCACAAATCTCGCTTTGGTGTTACTTTTTTAAGTTCAGTTTGGAATACTTAAATCTTTTAAATGTAAAATTTGCCAAATATATGCTAAATAGCACATATCTAATATTCATTCTAATGAAAAATGCACCCCTTGTTTCTAATAGCATATTGGATACAAAATCACCGTACCACTACAATATGAACCCAACAAACCAGAACTGATCTGGAGCCAAGTTAAGGAACCTGTTGAGAGAAATAACAAGACGTTTAAGCTGCCAGACGTAGGTCTAATGGAACTAATGCACGGAGCTTCTGTCACACGTCGCTGCCGAAGAATGCCGGGATACAGAAGGGCACGACAAAATATGTGGCTCTTTGATGGCATCGTGGATTGCGTTTTCGATCTACTCGTTATCGGTTTAGCAGGTGACAGTCGCAGTACAGAAATTTATCTCTCGGATTTGGATATGGAAGGAGTAGAGATTACCTGACGATTGATTCAATTTTCATCATTCTTGTTTTTAATTACAATACTGTGTTAGCCAAGAACGGGAGCATGTTACGCTTTCCGTCTGGTCCCCTAAGAAGCATCCGTCATTGGAGTTTTGTCGAATAGTATTTCACTCTCCTTAAAAATTAAATAACATTCGAACCTTTTTGCATCTTTACTACAACTTCTCACATCACTGCAGGTTAGCTGGACCAGCTGGGTGGCCAGTGCTAAGTTAAATGCGCCGGTAAAGCTGTTCTCTCGTATTGTCGCTCAGTCGATCCGCACTCAATGCACAGCATAAAACTTATCATTATTGTACCTGACTGTATTCGACACAGTTTGGCTTCCGCTCCGCGTGAAACTAAATCCAACGAGATTACAGCAAACGCAGAGGAATAAATGGTGTAACGTACACATCAGATTTTTTCTTATGATGGACACGGTATAGCGCCACTCTTATGTAACTGTCGCCAAATTTGAATAGACATATTCTTCCAGCTGTAGAAACATGCCTATCGACCTTCGTATGAGTCACACAACTCTTTCTCGGTGCTGCGATTTTTTTCCGTCAGTGCATTTTGGAACTGGAATTATTGCACTGATTTTGATGTTTGAGGATTTTTTCATGGCTCATATATCTTGCATACCAAATGACATATTTCTGTCACGATTGGTTTCTCCAAGGAACTCCAAAATTTGGAGAAAATGTTGTCTGCTCCATATGCCTTATTTCAGCTTAGATCTTTCAGTGCTCAGTCAAATTCTTCTTGCAGTATGATACCTCCCATCGCCTCCATTTCTACCTCCTCTTTCCCTTACATTACACTGCCGTTACTTTTGTACAGTTTCCATATATTCCATCCACATTTTAGTCTTCCTTTCTTTGCTTAGTGCCAGCTTTCCATTAGAGCTCTTGACAGCCATACAGCTGATTCCTTTTCCTGCTAAGGTTTTGTGGCATGGATTACGAAATGCAGCGGCCTTGTTCTTTGGAAACAGCACACTACATGGAGTTGAAAGGAAAAGCAAATTTTTACCTGCAACCGCTACCCAAAACCACAAATTTCAGTCTATAAAACACAGTTTCATGACTAAGAAGTAGCAAACATACAAAATTTTGATCTATTGATTACTGTGTAACCAAAAGTTAAAATTAATATAAATTGTACAGTTTGAAAGAGACAGATTAGATGAAATTGATGTACCAATTGAATGAAGGTGTGCTGATTTCTCGCTAAGTTACATAACTCTGCAATATGGAACAGTAGTAGATCTATACTTTTTTTTTACTCATTTGTTCTATGAGCGTGTAGAGGATGCCAATATGTGGCTTTATATAAGGCATAGTACACCGTGCCAGCTGTGCATAAGAGTGATGGGTGCAGTGCAATTTCAGTAAGATTTGTCTGACGCAAGTTAGTTCCAATTCAAATAGTGCACATTCCCGTTTATGCTTGTACAGTATCTGCTTGTCTGCACCAGAGAGACAGGTAAGATATATATGAACACACAGCAATATTGGTTTCACCATAATTTTTTTTTTAACTGAAGGTCTTACGTAGAACTAAAAACTGAGATTTGTTACGGTATGAAGAGAAGTTATTAAATCATTTTTGCAATAAAAATTAACAATGAAGTGAAAATTAATTTTTACGACAATTCCAAATACAGTGCAAATGTGATGCAAAGCCGTTAAATATTACATTCTATTTGACAGATAAAACACACTGCTTCAAACTAGAAAACCTGGAAATATAATAAACAGACAAGTAGGAAACATGCAATGTATAAAACAAAGGGAGGGAGTCAAGAAGTTGACGAAACATCAGAGAGAGCTCTTTCTGCCTAGTTGACAAGACACACGAAGTTTTCTAATTTTTTTATCTTGGGCAATGCAATGTTTTTGTGTTCCTATACATTTCCTCCTCATCTAAAAATGCTAAATTATCATTCTACGACAAATATTCTCAGGGAAATACGTGAATAAGCTTCTTAGTCAACGAGATTATGTATCAGCTGCTTTCGATCTTAATAATATAAGAATTTTATTCACGTTCTTCTGATATTAAAAATCACTAAGTTTTAGAGCAATATCTGACAGCACACTCAAATTGTGTCTGGGTGGACCTATATGTCCCTAGATGCTCGTGGAAACACCATGGCGAATCAGTTTAATATTTTCACTCCCAACGTGATGGATGCAATGCCTGAGAGTACTCAAACGCATTCGGCAAAAGAATGAGGGAGGCTAGTCTTCCTGAAAATCAGAATTTATTTAATATTGCTGAAAGAGTCATAAATCAGACTATGTTTGTAGTGATTGTGAGGAAGGAATGGATGCCTCAAAAAGTGCCCGCTCCCTATTTTCATAACGGATTAGAAGGACTTGCTGGTACGTTAAAGTCTATTAAACAGTTACAAAATGGGACCTGGTTGCTTGAGACTAAAAGGGCAAAGGAGATGGAACTTCTTAGGAAATAACAGAAACTGGGTGATTACGACACAACTGTTGAGTTGCGTAACTCTTTAAGCTCAAGCAAGGATGTGGTCATATGGTATGATATTATGGACAAAGACAGTTCAGAACTCAAGCAAGAATTGGCATAAAAGGGATAGTAAATAGAAACAAAGGACGCTGAGGGATACTGGAGAGATTGAGATTCATTGCGACCAGTTCTCCAACACTACCTGGACACATCAAGACAGGGTTCCCCAAGTTAGGGCTAGACTTTATATACGTAGACCCATGAGGTCCTTCAAAAACCAGCGATTTGTCCACACAACGCTGAATTGGAGAGGTGAAGCAACTTGCAAAAAACGTGGAAAGACAGCCCATGACTCGGGCACTGACTGTTCGTCTCCAGTGACATGCATCAACTTCTCTGGGAGCCACCCAGTCTGGAACTGAGTCTGACCAATTTTCTCTCAGGTACGAAAAATTCCAGAAATAAAGGTGACCAAGTGGGTCCCATATGTGGAAGCTAAAAAACAATACAAGGCAACAAAACCACATCGTTGCCATGTCTTTTGATTCCTTGGTGAAGAAATCTGTTTCCAAGATAGGTGCTTCGACATGGAGGACTTCCAGTAAACCATTATCTGTTGCCAGCACCTGTACTTGCACCTGTACATGCCAAAGTAAAGAAAGCAAAGGCATAACGAAACAGATAGCTATGACTCAAGAAAAGTCAACACTTTTCCAATGAGCGTATAGAAGGCACCGCAAAAACAGAGTACCTCTGAAACTCCCCTTCCCTCTTCACCCTCTAAGGGAAAAGGTGAGTGGAAAGGGTCCGAACGTTCGGGTCGAAAGCTGTCCCAGGCGCCATCAGACGTCGTTCTGGCTCCTATTACTAATGGGGATGACATCATGGAGTTAGATGCCTCATCATCGCACCTTGACAGCCTCTCCTCTACCCCGGGCTCTAAGTGTGCCTCACCATGATGGCACAAAAATAGGGGTAAATTAAAACTACACCACTGAAATGGACCCCCTCCAATGAAATATGACTGGGTACAGAACCCATCTGGAGGAACTTAGACTCGTCATACATAACAGACCTATCTGTCTATGTCCTCAAGAGACACATTTAAAGTTACCGACGTACCTCTACTTGGGGGCTTTCACCTCCACAGGAAAGACGGCCTTACTGGTGGCAGGGCGAAAGGTGGGCTGTCGGTGTTCGTCAAGAACACATTCCACTCTTCACCTGCGCCCATAACCACACAGTTACAAACGGTCGCTGTTGGGGTAATGGCCCATGTTAATATCACGGTGAACTTTGTGTACCTTCCACCCCATGAGCCCGTTGACAGTGAAATCCTAACGCAGCTTATTGCGGAAATGTCTCGTCCCTTTCTCCTTTTAGGAGACTGTAATGCGCACAGTGCACCATGGGGATACAACACCACTTTTCGCGGGGGTCAGAGACTTGAGGATCTCGCACAAACTGCATTCATTATATTGATAAACATGGGTGACGCTACGCATTTCAGCACCACTACAGGTTCGTCTACAGCGCTAGTTCTCTCCTTCTTTTTGCCTGCACTTTCAGACACTGCTCAATGTGAAGTGAATGACGACATCCATGGTAGCTACCACATCCCCATCTGTATCTGTCGGGCAGAGGGAGCAGATACTAAACGAAAGCCGACGAGGTGGCTCTTCAGAAACGCTAACTGGATGCTATACAGGCATTCTTTTTCACGCGGTGTGGAAGCGTCCAAGACTGGGTGGATCACATTAAAACAGTGATTCACCAAGCCGCTGATGCATGTTATCAGTCGCACCCAGAAGGCAACCGGGGCCCTTGTGAAAAGATGAGTGTGGCTCTGCCATCAGGCACAGGAGGGACGCTTTGCGAGTATTCAGTCGGTACCCTACAGAAGCGAATCTTGCAACATTTCGAATGGCGATAGCAAAGGCAAGGAAAATAATTCTCGCGAGTAAGCAGAATTCTTGGCACGAGTTCCTAAACTCCATGATTAAGTCCACATCCGCAAGTAAAGTGTGGGTAGCCATTAGGAGAATTTCCAAGCGGAACTCATGACCACCAATAGCAGCTATACGAAAGCAAGGATGTCTCCTAACATCGACGAGAGGCATTGCTCAGACAATGGATGAATCTTATAAGACCATTACAGCCGACTCCATCTAGAATCCACCTTTCCAACGTTATCGGCAGACACAGGAGTGGGTTAGTTTTTATTTCCGTCCCAACAACATGGAGGAAAACAGCCAGCTTTTCTTTATTGGGAGTTGGATTCCGCATTGTCAGGAACTCGCGATATTGCTACCGTTAATGACCCGATAACGTATAGCATGATGAAACACCTGAACCCGTTGTCAAAGGAGGCCCCCATTCAGCTCTTTAATGCTGTTCGGGTGACAGAAGGCTATCCCAGCTCGTGGAAGGACTCTGCTTCAATCCCGATTTTAAAACCAGAATATGATCGGACTAACACTGTTAGTTATCTAGCGTCAGTCTCACAAGCTGCGAAGGAAAGAATGTATAGTAAACTGACGCCTAGTGTGGGTTCTTGAAATCAGCTCGTTACTAAATCTCTCCCAGATCGAGTTCAGTAGATATCGCTCCGTACTTGACACCTGACCCTGCTAAAGCCGGCGATTCAACAAGCTTCCCTCCGTAGGCAACACCTTATCGGTGTATTATTTGGCTTGGAAAAGGCCCACGATACTACCTGGAGGCCTAATATTTTGTTGCAGCTTTATGAATGGGATCTCCGTTAGTGTCTCCCGCAGTGCCAACTCCAGGAGGGATTTTGGCACCCCGTGCGAAAATTTCAAGCGACCCCCCTCCCCCCCCCCCAACTCCCTTGCTTTTTCAGACAGAGTAAAATAGTCAACCTTTTGCACAAATTTCATTCATCCATGACGTCGAATTTTGACATTCACACGTCTTTTTGAAGCTCAGACCAGAGCCAGGTATGCGGCATCAGTCAGTGAAAAAGAAGTAAAACGTTTACAATGTAATACATTTTGAGTTATAATTTTAAAATTAATTATGTCAGTCAGAATTAAATTATGTCAACCAGAACTAAGCTATGTCACTCACAGAGTATACACCTAAAATCTGTCCACTTTTTCTCACTTCCTGAGCAGAAGTGGGCGTGCAGTGCGAAGAGAGGAGCACCGTGACGACCACAGGCAGAGTAACATGGTGGTAATAGGCTAGTCGAGTTCTCGAGGTACTACGAACGCCCACGTTTACGCTTCGTTCCGAATGCTTGTTGTGGTATAAATGACGCACGGGAGAGGCACGTTTTATGAAAGTGCATATTTAAATAGACGTTTATGTTCACATGCCGTAAAAATTAGTAGCACACCACAAAGACACAAAAGCATGCTTGTTAACTGCACACTGAACGACTGTTTACTGAAGCGCTAAAACAGTGGTCCTATCAGAAAGGAATTTTCAGTACAGCGTCGGGTTGGCGGTAACAGAATCGTTCTGCACTCAGCCTCCAATGCTGTTTCTCCAAATTTTCTCAATAGAGTTCCTCGAAAAGAACTTTGCCTTCTCTCCAGGGATCCCCTATTTAAGTTTCCGAAGCATCTCTGTGACACCTGCATGCTGTTCGAAGCTACCGGTAACAAATCTAGTAGCCCACCTCTGAATTGCTTCGATGTCTTCCTTTAATCCGACCTGGTACGGACCCCAAACACCCGAGCAGTACACAAGAATGCGGTCCCCTTTACAGATAAACCCCACTTTAGCAAAACTCTCCCAACAAACCAAAGTCAACCATTTGCCTTTCCAACCACAGTCCTCACATGCTCGTTCCATTTCATATTGCTTTGAAATGTTACACCCAGATGTTTAAGCGACGTGACTGCGTTGAGCAGACACTACTAATGCTGCATCGAAACATTAAGGGTCTATTTTTCCCGCTCATCAGCGTTAACTTACATTTTGCACTATTACATTTAGCTGTCATTCATTACACCAACAAGAAATTTTGTTTAAGTCATTTTGTGTCCACCTACAGTCACTCAATCTCGACAACTTCCCGTACACCACAATATCACCAGCAAACAACCGCAGATTGCTGCCCACCCTGTCCACCAGATCATTTACGTATACAGAAGACAACAGCAGTGCTGTCACATTTCACTGGAACACTCCTGACGATATCTTTGCCTCTGATGCACAGTTGCCGTCAAGATCAGTATACTGAGTTCTACGACTTAAGAAGTCTTCGAGCCACTCATGTATCTGGGAACCTATTTCATATGCTCGTACCTTCGTTAACAGTCTGCAGTGGGACACCGTGTCAAATGCTTTCCGGAAATCTGGAAATATGGGATCTGCCTGTTGCTCTTCATCCACAGTTCGCAGTACACCATGTGAGAAAAGGGCAAGCTGAATTTCACACGAGCCATGCTTTCTGAAACCATACCGATTTGTGGACATAAGTTCTTCAGTCTCAACAAAATTTATTATATTCGAAATGGAAATGTGTCGAAGGGTTCTGCAACAAACCGATATTAGGGATATTGGCCTATAATTTTTCGGGTGCGTTCTTTTGCCTTTCTTATATGTAGAAATAACTTGCGTTTTTTTTTTTTTTCATTCGCTTGGGACTTCCCGCTGAGCGAGAGGTTCGTGATAAAGGGTAAGGGGTCAATGCCGTAGAATACTCTTTGTAAAACCGAATTGGGATTCCATCCGGATCGAGTGACTTACTTGTTTTCAACTCTTTCAGTTGTTTCTCTACCACAGGGATGCTTATTAGTATGTCGTCCATACTGGAGTCTGTTCGATATTCAGACAGCGCTGTGATTGTACGTCTCTCCTGCAAGAACAATATTTTATACGCGGAATTTAAAACTTCGCCTTTCTCTTTGCTATCTTCAACTGCCACACCAGATTGATCAACGAGTGAGTGGATGGAGGCATTAGACACGCTTTCGATTTTATATAGGACTAGAATTTTCTCGAGTTCTCTGCCAGATCTTTTGCTAAGGCATGACAGTTGAAGTAGTTGTATGTTTCTCTCGTAGATCTTTACACAGACGCACGAAACGCCACTAACCTTTGCTTGTAGTCATTTGTGCGTTCTCTTTTGAACTGAGAGTGCAATAGCCTCTGCTCTCTCAGTATTTTCCGAACTTCATTGTTAAACCATGGTGGGTCTTTTCCGTGGGTAATCCACATACGAGACACATAATTCTCCACACCAAGATATACAATCAGTTTAAACTTTGCCCATAATTCGTCTACGTCCATCTTACTGGAACTAAGTGATGTCAAATCATTGTCAAAGTGTGACGCCAATAACTGTTTGTCTTCTAGTTCT
Source organism: Schistocerca serialis cubense (assembly GCF_023864345.2). Taxonomy (NCBI): domain Eukaryota; kingdom Metazoa; phylum Arthropoda; class Insecta; order Orthoptera; family Acrididae; genus Schistocerca; species Schistocerca serialis. Next base: position 488,734,042 of record NC_064640.1, on the reverse strand, counting down.
AGCAGAAACACTCTCCCAGCCTCCTTAACTGATCTGTTAACTTTTGTAGCCATAGTTGCTATAATGACATCATGATTACTAATCTCCCATCTGGCCCGTTTGTAGCGGCAAGGTCTAAGATGTTTCCATTGCTTGTGGCCCAGATGACGTAATCTGGCCGTGTTGGCTGCTGCACTGGCTGCTCAAGACAGTGTTTAGAAAACGTGTTCAAAAGTACGTCACATGACTCTCCGTCACAATCTGCAATGAATCCATGTACATCCCAGTCTATTCTCGGTAGGTTAAAGTCACCTCCAATTAGTAATGCTGGTACGAGTATCTACGCGCTACTGACCGTAGACCTTTTTGAATGGGTCTAGAACTGTCACAGCACAATCGGGTGGCCCGTAAAAACATCCAACAATTAACTTAGTTTTACCTATACCTATTATATGTGACCAGATAACTTCACTGTCACTGTCAACTTCAACCCCAACAGAGACAATATTTTTTCTCGACTGCAACCAACACTCGCTCTCCTATGGTCTCTAATCTGTCTTTCAGTTATACATTCGACGACTCACTAAATATTTCAACAGCTTCCCACTTCGGGTTCCAACAGCTCTCGGTCCCAAGAATAATTTGAGTGAAAGTCCTTTACTGGAAGGCAGCACTCTATTGCGAATACTTCAACAATTTATTGATAAAATTTTTACTGAATTCGCTTGCTGCGTATTGACAGACGAGTTTTCTTCAGAGTGCCTCAAACAACAGCCTAGCCTAAAAAAAACATCATGTGCACTCCAGAAGTACTCTGCCACGCGAGTAGCTGCTTCCTTTGTGCTGTGCACCCCTTACTTATGAAGGGGGCTCCTACAAACCCTCAACCGATAATGCAAGTCTAGAGACATGCAGCCAAGACTGCAGCAGAGACCGTGGATAAAACAAGCGACACCTGAGGTGTCGCATGCTACACGCCAGATTCTCCGCCACCACTGACCATAGCCAAAAGGGCATTTAGCTTTTCACGAACTGTGGCAAGCAGCCCCTGCATCACCACACAGCGTGCACACATCCTAGAAGATTAACTGTAGAAGTAAAGTATAAGAGCAGATGGAAATCTGGATACGATATGCAACTTGCAATCTGCCTGATATGTCACCAATGGACGCTGATGCCTTAATGAGCTTTGTAGCTGGCTGTTCAGAAGAACTGAAAACTGCACTACAGACTGCCTGAATTTTCACTTACAAAACGCGAGCTTAAACTTCTCAAACACAAAAACAGGCATGAAATTAAATAAATGTGAACAAGTAAACCACAGGAAAAGATAAACACGTAACTTGTGTATTACATACACACCATGGCATCCCATACACTGTTCCTTGTCTGTGTACAACTTCATCTTCTGTGCCTCCTCCAACCTTGCAATGGCTACTCGGCAATTGAAGGTGGTTGGAGGAATGGTCAGACAACACAGGTTTTTAATTCTCTTTGCAGAAAACTGTGTGTTTTGCCTTTAAATCGCTCCCACACTCTTTTAATTCGCTGGTCTTAAACCTTAGGGAGGGGGGGGGGGGCACACAGCACTATTCTCACTTTTAAGAAAACGGTGAAATATCTTTGCCTCACTTTTGATGAGAGGCTAATGTGGCTGTCAGGCCTCAAAGAACTGAAGATAAGATGCCTCAAGGTTCTGGCCATCCTTAAAGGTGTTAGTTACGGGTATTGGGGATCAGACTGGGCACGTCTGCTCCAATTCTATAAAGCTTTCATGTGACCCTGCCTTGAATATGGATGCCAGATTTATGGACATGCAAGGCCTTCTTACCTAAAAACGCAGTACATGGTTCACCACGCGGGTATTAGGCTGTCAACAGGGGATTGTCGCATGAGTCCAGTTGCTAGCTTGTGTTCTGTGGTTGGTGATCCTCCACCAATTCAATGTCTTCTCCTCATGGTATGCCAACCATGCAGTGCTCTGTCCAGTCCTAAATCGCAATCATCAATCTCCTTCCACAGCCGCAAATGGAACGTTTGTTCCGTCACTGTCCATGGGCCGTTTTGGGTTCATATGGGGGAGAACCTTTGGTTACTACAGGTTGACAGCTTTAAGATCCAAAGCCAGGGATAGAGCAGGGGTTCCCTGACTACTGAAGAGGTCCTTTGACTATACACATAGGAATGTTGAGATTTAGAAGGATCGGATAAAACAAAACTATCTTTGTGCATTAATGTAAGATCTTTGTTGGTTGCTGTTTATAATAATGAGAGAAGACTCTCGTTCCATTTTAGTCTTGTGCACTCTCTTAAAATACGAATAAAAGACAGTCCCCAGAATTTTCCGAGTTGTCTTGACAGTGGCGCTGGAAATCTGGGGAAGTAACAGGTGGTAATTTGCGAGTGCCAAAAGACTATAGTTTATCGTGTAAGAAGATTTTAGGTATCGTGTGAGGAATAACAGCTTCATCAGCAGAAGATGTTGCATTAAACAGCGTGCCAAAATTAAAGGACGGTGCAATTATTCCGTTACGTTATGGGACCTGGAAATAAATGTTACGTTTGTGCCAAAAGGCCTTGGTGAAAAAGTTACCGGCACTATGAAGAAACCTGAAAACGTAAAACATCCAAGGGGGAACAATAAGACGCTTTTGCAAAATACTATATTTTGAGAACCATAGATATCAATGTTACAACCGACATCCTTACCTGCGAAATGTCTAAGTAAATGTGTAATACACTTACCAAGACATATCAGAAGAATACAGACCAACAGGAGACTCATTTACTTGGAAAGTTCTACAACTTCGAATATGACGGAAGTCTGGATATGATGTCCATTATTGCTAAAGTACAAATCCTAGAATTCAGATTGAACTGCCTGGGGCAGGAAATTGACGAAACAACACTGGTCTCAAGGATGACAAAACAAAATTTCCTAAGGAATATAAACATTTTCGAAGTGCTGGAGGCTCGACTAGTAAGGAGGAGGAAGCACTGGAAAACCTGAAATGAAGACTTCAATCAGAAGAAGATAAAATGTAGAAAAAGAAAGAAGAAATACGTGTTGCATTCAAAGCCAGGAAGAAAGAACAGAATTTTTAAAAAATTAGAAGTGCTTTGGATGTGGAGGTTCAGGTCACTATGTAAGCGAGTGTAAAAGGAAATTTAGTGATAACAAGAACGAAATACAGCGCTCTACATATGGTAAATATCTGGGAGAGTGCTGGCCGATTAAGGATCCGCCTCCATGTAAAAACTGAAAAACACGGAAGTCATCCAGCTGAAAAATTGTATTGCAAAGACAAATATGAGAAGATTACGAAAGCACCAAAGACAGTTTTTCTTTCAGAAGTACTTGTGACAGAAAAGCAATTAGAAAAGAAGACTGATAAAATAGATATTAGATTTGTTGCAGAAGTAATGAGCTCATGTCACATGAAGGGAAAATTATGTCAAATGTGAAGAGTTGTGAAGATACTAAAATTAAGATTGCAAATGGACATTTCATGTGTTTTAATCTTGTTGGTGAAATTGAATCACAACAGATGTTGTTTCAAAAGTGTTCCACAACCTTGAATTGTAAATTAATTTATTGTCAGTTAATGCCATTAAGTTACTCAGTGTCACAAAAAACTAGGACATCTGAATCTAATTACGTGAAAGAAATACCAGAACTGTGTTATGGTGTGGACAAAACTGTGTTGGAAAAGGACATTCCTTGTTGTGAAACGTATATAATGTAAAAGCAAGTAAGAAAACCATTCTCCACGGTGCAGCACAGGGCAACGAGGCATCTTCAGACTATTGACACGTTTGGTAAGACAAGCCCACCAACTTATCTTGGTAGAGAATATTTCGTAAAGCGTCTTGATAATTACATACATTTCTTGCAAGTGTATCTACTACACACAAATGATGAAACAGAAGACCACATAAAGTAATATGTAAGGGGAAGTGAAGCACATTTCAATATGAAGACAGAAAAAAATAGTGAGAGAGGAGGAGAGTTGAGAAGGAATGGTGTACAGTAGAATGGAATAGTGTTTTAACACACCATTAAACAATCTCCTCAACTAAGTTAAATGTTAAGGCAGAAAGAATAAATCTTACCATCATGAACAAAGTAAGAGCCATTTTATGTGATTCAAAGCTTTGAAACAAAATATGGGGCCATGCTGTTTTGACTGCAGCTTATCTCATGAACAGAAGTCCTACTACAGCTGTTGATGTGGCTCCAGCTCAAATGTGGTATAGTTGAGGACCAAATTTGACAAGATTTTGTGTTTTTGTATTTGCACCATTCTCAAAATGACTTGGCTATTTAAAAAACGCAAGTGTAAGAAGTGAAAGAGGTGTTCATGTAGGATATACAGACAATGGATATGTCATGTGGTATCCCAAGACCAGAAATTTTTCTGAAGCAAGAGATGCTGAATTTACTCACCAGGCAAGGTGGCACAGTGGTTAGCACACTGGAATCCCATTTGGGAAAACAATGGTTCAAACCTGCATCTGTCCATCCTGACTTAGGTTTACGGTGATTTCGTTAATTTGCTTCACACAAATGCCAGGATGATTCCTTTGAAAGGGCATACCTGATTTCCTTCCCCTTTCTTCCCCAATCTGAGCTTGTGCTCTGTCTCTGATGAGCTCATTGTCACCATGATGCTCAAGACTAACCTTCTCCTCTCCTCCTCTGAATTTACTCATTGATATGAAAACAAAAAAAGAGGAAAACATAGAAGCAGGAAAAAATATAACTGGAGAAAACCAAATTTTTGAAGAACTGTACGTTCAGAAGGGAGAAGAGACCAACCAGAAGAAAGAAAAGAAGAACCAGAAGAAGAAAGAAGACAGAAACCAGAAGAAAAAAGAAGAGAAACTAAAAGAAAAGTTTTCAAGGAAGTTCCAGAGGGATATAAGGCACATGGGAAAATTTGCCTGCTCATAAATGGACTGAATGGTTTGAAACAAACTCCTTGCAATGGAATAAGAAACTGAATGAGTTTTGTAATAATGAAAAACTTGTCCAACTGATCTCCGACCATTGTGTTTACATATCAGATACTGAAAAGAAAATTTATCTTGCTTTAGATATTGATGAGGGGATTCCAGTTCGACAAGACATCTCTGAAACGAAAAATCTCCAACAAAAACTGAAGAAAAAATTTGACATTACAGTTGACAAAGAACTAATAATGTATCTTGGACTTGAAATCAAAAGAATGAATAAGGGTTATTATATTTATGCTAAAATATGCTAAAGAAGTGATGAAAAGGTACAGAATGGAAAAATAGAAAACTGTAACAATTCCAATTTCACCAAAAGAAGAAACTTAAGAAATCAGTGCAGTAAAGATGAACTTTCCATATTGTGAAGTGACAGATAGTTTGTTATATTTACCATGTGAAACTGTATTGGACTTGGCAAATGTAATGAACTTTGAAAGCACATCAATGAATAATCCAAATCACTCAGAAACCCAATATCAGAAGATAATTTTAAGATACCTGAATTCAGTGACGGGAAGTGGAATATTCAACTCATGAGAAAAATGAGAGCAATAAATAGTGGTTACAGTGACACAGATTTTGGAGGCAACATAAAAGATAGAAAAAGTACTACAGGTTACATATTTCTGTACAATAACACTCCAATCACTTGGTGCTGCACAAAACAGTGTCTTGTTACACAATCTACTACTGAAGCTGAATGTGTATCTACAGCTCAAGAGATGAAAGTTTTATAGAGTTTCTTGGAAGAATTGCTAAATATAAACATGAAAATTACACTTTGTGTGGACAACCAAAAGGCAACAGAAAATCTGGTCAAATATCAAGAGCCGGCCACTGTGGCCAAGCAGTTCTAGGTGATCCAGTCTGGAACTGCGCTGCTGCTATGGTCGCAGGTTCGAATCCTGCCTCGGGAGTGGATGTGTGTGATGTCCTTAGTTAGGTTTAAGTAGTTCTAAGTCTAGGGGACTGATGACCTCAGAAGTTAAGTCCCATAGTGCTTCAAGCCATTTGAACCAAATGTCAAGAGGAAGTAAAAACATTGACATGATGTATCATTTCATCAGTGATGAACTAAATCATGGCTGATACAACATACAGTACTGTTAGACTCAGGTACAATTTGCTGACTTTCTAACTGAACCTCTCCAAAGTACTATGTTAAAAAACTGAAAAAAGTAAATATTTGCCTGAAACAAAATTTTTTTGTTTATTTTTATTAATTCAGAGACTGTGGTCAAAAATGTTTTGTGAAATATCATATTGTTTTGTTTAAGAGAATATGTTGATTTACAAAAATCATAGTAAACAAAACAATGTGTGTGCATTAATGTGAGATCTTTGTTGGTTGCTATTTACAATAATGGATGAAGACTCTAGTTCCATATTGGTCTTGTGATTTTGTATACTCTCTTAAAATACAAATAAAAGACAGTCCCCAGAATTTTATGAGTTACCTGGATGAATTTTACATGACTATATTTTTAATATTAAATTTAATGAGATTTTAAATCACCACCTGGATTTTATTAGTGTTTACACAGATGGATCTAAGCAGAGGGATTTTATTAGCTGTCTTGTCATGTTCTCTGACATTGTCCTCAGGATAGCACTCCCAAAGCAGTCTTCAATTTATTATGCATAATTGTCTGCTATCCTGAGGGCACTGGAGCAGATGAGATGTCTCCATGGCAAGAAATTCCTCATCTGCTCAGATTCCCAAAGTGTCCTTCTTGCTATTAGTCAGATGTACCCAGCAGATTGAATGGCACATGAAGAGTAGAATGCTGTCCTTCTCTTGCAAAAGCAGGGCAAGGTAATAATTTTCTGCTGGGTGCCAGGGCATGTAGGCATACAGGGAAATGAATTCACTGATGTGGCTGCCAAGGGGGGCTTGCTGCCTTCCATCTCCTGCTCAGCAATCAGTCTCCCTGGAGGCTGTTGTACACATATGACCCAGAAGACCATGTGTTGGTGGAAGGCTCAGTGACTAGAAACGAGGAATAATAAGCTGCATTCAATGAAACGTTCAGTGTGACCATGGTTCACCTCTTCTGATAATGATGAGCTGAAGAAGTAGCCCTAAAAAGGCTTATAGTGGGACATTGCTCATTGACACATGGCTTTCTCTTACGCTGTGAGCAGCCCCCATTGAGTAACAGGTGTGAAACAGCTGCTGATTTGACATTGTTTCATTGAATGTGTTTTATATGATGACTTGAGAGCAGATCTGTGTCTCCCACAGGGTGTGCCCTCTATTGTTACTGATACTCAGGTGTGTGTGGTTCATGCTTTAAGATTGTATGTGATGTCCAGACTTCTTCCCAGAATATTAGGAGTTAGATTTTAATGTCTCACAAAGTGGATTGGCCACCCATTATTTGTAAGTAGTCACCCAACCACAGTATCTGTACCCTTTTTAATAGTGTGTGTACTTCTGTTTTATCCTTGGTTTTATCTAGTTATTCTACTTTGTTGTTATAATTGTTTTTGCCTTACCTTTATGGCAGGTCTTTTATGGATCTCACAAAGTCAGGATTGTAGTTTCAAGTCTTGTGTGTGGATACAACACAATTTTCACTGTTACTGTTAATTTTCTTATAGATTCTCACCACCCCCATATCTTTTTGTTTCATGTAAGGGTCCTTATGACCTCACTTTTTGTGCCATAAATCACAAATCATCATCAAATTTCATGCAAATCGTTGAAGAAATATTCAACAATTTCAGAAATAACAAAAGTGTTCAGGTATAATGTCTGATTACAACCGAAAGTCAAACAACATGTACTGCTCAAAGCGAGCTGTCCATCTAACTAAAGGAACAAATTAGCCAGGAGACTCAAGCTTATTGTCAGAAGCACTAGATCAAGACAGACCTAATGTATCTTTTTTGTAAATTCCCTAGGTATGTTTCTTAACCCATACAATACCCTATCACTGGAGATGTGGACAAATTGCACTATTCCTGGACTTTTACATTACGCGAGTTTTAAGCCAGCAAGTGTTGTCATTAAAAGTACAACCAACAAGCTTGACCTTCAGTCTTTCTATTCGAATTTAATATTAGTACATCAATTAGCAGTGAATAAAGGAGTCAGTTTCAATACTTAATTCAGTTCCTTACTGTAAGCATCCTCAATATCTGTCAACTTTTCCACTGATAGGCCACTGGATACTGAATCCAAAGGAGGAAATTTAAATGTTCTATAATTGTTCCTCTTACTCAGCTAGTTGTTCCTAGTATTTTTTAATCCATGGACAGTGTCAAATTTATAAACACAGGGGAATCAAACAACATGAAAGAATCTGAAGTGCTGAAATTTTTTAGTAAAAGTAAAAATATATTTTTATTACTTCTATCACTATCAGATATCATGACAACAAAATTCAGACCACAAGAAGAAAAGATGATCCTGATAACTGTTTAACAAACAAAACTGACACATAGCATCTGGTCTCAAGTGCCAGTTATGACAGCAGTGTCATCAACAAGGATGAATACATGGCACTAAAGCATGTTTATTAAACATACAAAAAAGTAGAGACAGAGATAAACTGTCTGGATTAGTAGAGAATGCATCTATGTATACATACATACAACATTCTTGTAATTTCCTGTGTTCTGTAAATAATCAACCATCCAAAAATTCTAGAACTCACAAATATCAAATACATAGGCCTATTGTTGTAGATGGCAGGAACTGACATACATCTACATCAACATCCATACTCTGCAAGCCACCTGGTGGTGTGTGAAGATGTAAGAAAAGCAAGCATGTACCTGGTAGCTGATGGAGAATGACATTCTTCGTATTTATTCTACTTACTCTAGTGTTAATCTTTTCTGGAGTTTAGCATACAAACCTGAAACTTCTCCTCCTCTTCTGCTTCTGTATGTTTCCTTCCATTCTCTTGTTCAAACCTTGTAGGAGGCTGCACCTTACATGAATATGACAGGAAGTTAGGAGCTGGTATGACTCCTGATAAAATCAGTCATCTCTGTTGAGAGGATTCCCGGTCTTGCTGACTTTTGACACAACACTGTCCTCAACATCTTTCATACAGACAACATATTTCTTGGATGGTTTCCAGTCACTTCTGGGAATGTTTTTCAACCAAAATATTCACTTTAAACTTCCTGTGTGGTATCTAAACAATGATACATAACCCTCTTTGTAGTGATATAATGCCAAGAGTTCTCAGTATGCATACTGAGCCAACTGTCTCATTATACATAATATTAAGCTTAGCTTATGGGAAACAATTTTCATGTGTTGTTTTCATTTTAGCTGTTTATCACTGCACTTCTTACATCACTGCAAAATTTATGAATTCCAAAATTACTTGACTATCATGTCACAAAGTATCTAGGCAAATTAAAAGGTATTACCTGTTCCTCTGAAGAAGGAAGTTTAGGATTTGATAACTACAGAAGCAGGCTTCAGACTTAATTTGAGTTTAAAAACATGTGTCACAAGCAACTTGAACACATTAGGAGCAGAAACTGTGCACATAACTAAGGAAACTATTGAAGTTATGAACATTGTAATCAAGCACTGCTTAACAACAGAGTACAGGACAGTTTCTAGGAACTGAGCATATTACTGTTAACTACAGAGAACATTCTCACTGGAGCTATACTATCTAGTTTTATTGGATAGCACACATGAGGTTAATAGGTAAGAAAATGGTTGTTGAACAGGTTTGATAGCTGAAAAGACAAAGGAGTCCACAATCATACTTGTTGAAACATCTTTTGTTATAGGCTTTAGATAGATAGTAATAATAATTTTTAAGCTAATATTTTCATACAGACAAGCAGTGTCAAGAGATTTATTGGATTGTTACATAAGTTCATAGCATTTTTCCATAAGTTTAATAAATGCAACAGATACACATAACAGAGACTTTAGCCATCAATAATATATTCTCCTTCACTGTTTACAGCAGTATGACAATTCCGGGTAACTTTTTTATCCCATGAGTGTAGAAATCATGTGGTTTTGAGATGAAGAACTCATCAATAGAAGTTTGGAGTGAATTTTTATCTAGAAAGGACCTTCCCTGAAGATGTTTGATAAAGAGTGGGAAAGCTGAAAATCTGAGGGTGCAAGATCAAGTGAATAAGTTTGGTGTGGAATGACTTCTTAACCCAACTCTTGTATAGTGTTTTTTGTCAGCATAGGAGAATGCTGGGGGGGGGGGGGGGGGGGGGGGGGGGGGGGGAGTCTTCTCACTGAGTAGCATCGCTTAGGGCAGTCTTACTGTTAATTGTTCTGGGATTGTGTCAACAACGCATCTCAGTTGTCAATAAATGTCAGCAGCGATGTTTACTCCTCAGGCAAACAATTTGTAGTACACCATGCTGTTACTGTTTCACCAGATGCATAGCATTATCTTTTGTAGATGTGCACAAGTCTTGGCACGGAGAGTTGCTGCTTTTTTTGGGCTCAGCCATTCCATTCATTTCCTTAAGCTGGCTGCTGTGGCCGAGTGGTTCTAGGCGCTTCAGTTTGGAACCGCACTGCTGCTGCGGTCGCAGGTTTGAATCCTGCCTTGGACATGGATGTGTGTGATGTCCTTAGGTTAGTTAGGTTTAAGTAGTTCTAAGTCTAGGAGACTGATGACCTCAGATGTTAAGTCCCATAGTGCTTAGAACCATTTGAACCATTTTTCCTTAAAGGATGGTCATGTTGTTCATGAGCCAATTGATGATGAGCAAACAGAGATGCATATATGGCCACCCACTGATTTCTATGATTTTGGCTTAGAGCATGCAGTGCCCATACACCCAATTTTTTAACCATCCCCATCACATGCAAATACTGCACAGTGGTGGAATTATGACAGTCCATCACATTTATCAGTTACTGAACACACTAACATGGATCATTATCCTCATATGTGGTGCAAATGCTTCTCAATGCCTCAGCTGCTTTAACCCTTCTATTGAACTCAGACAGAAGAATATGCTGGAAATGTTCTGATTTCTCAAGTTGGCACTCCATTTTCTGGCATCCAAACTCCACTCTCTGTCTCCCAATGACAAAAGTCAATACACAAACTCAAATAGCAACAGTAAACTACAAATAAAAAATGACTGTTGATAAATAAATCCACAGCAACTGCAATACCAACATGTAAAACAAAAATACTATGAACATATGCACCAACCTATTACTTAACTGTGATCCCAAATAAGTAAATAAATATTAATTTAGCAAGCAATACATCCAGTATAGTTCCTCAGAATCTTTGAGGTTTCATAAACAGATATAATAATACTTCTTATTTGCTTAAATAGATTATGAATTAACAATACAAGAGAAAGAAAGTTGCTACTCACCACATAGCGGAGATGCTGAGTCGCGATAGCCACAGTAAAAAGATTCACACAATCGTAGCTTTCGGCCGTTAAGGCCTTTGTCAGCAGTAGACACACATACACATACACACACTCACACAAGCGCTACTTACACACACGTCTGCAGTCTCAGAAAGCTGAAACTACACTGCGAACAGCAGCACCAGTGCATGATGGGAGTGGCGACTGGGTGGGGCTAAGGAGGAGGCAGGGGCGGCTAGGGGAGGGATAGTATGGTAGGAGTGGTGGACAGTGAAGTGTTGCATTTTAGACAGAGGGCAGGAGAGAAGGTGCAGAGGGAGGGGGGGTGGGGAAGTAGGGGAAAGGAGAGAAATAAAAATAAAAAGAAATTAAAGGACTGCGTGTGGATGTGAAATGATGGCTGTGTAGTGCTGGAATGGGAACAGGAAGGGGGCTGGATGGGTGAGGACAGTGACTAATGAAGGTTGAGGCTAGGAAGGTTATGAGAATGTAGGATGTATTACAGGGAAAGTTCCCACCTGCACAGTTGAGCAGGTGTTGGTGGGAAGGATCCATATGGCACAGGCTGTGAAGCAGTCATTGAGATGAGGGGTATCATGTTTGGCAGCGTGTTCAGCTACAGGGTGGTCTACTTGTTTTTTGGCTACAGTTTGTCGGTGGCCGTTCATGCAGACAGACAGCTTGTTGGTTGTCATGCCTACATAGAATGCAGCACAGTGGTTGCAGCTTAGCTTGTAAATCAGATGACTGGTTTCATAGGTAGCCCTGCCTTTGATGGGATAGGTGATGTTAGTGACCGGAGTGGAGTAGGTGGTGGTGGTGGTGGTGTGTGTGTGTGTGTGTGTGTGTGTGTGTGTGTGTGTGTGTGTGTGTGTGTGTGTGTCTGTGTATGTGTGTATACTGCTGACAAAGGTCTTAATGGCTGTAAGCTACGATTGCGTGAATCTTTTAATTGTGCCTATTGCAACTCAGCATCTCTGTTATATGGTGAGTAGCAACTTTCCTTCTCTCATATTGCTACATTCCATCCTGGATTTGCCATTGTTAGATTAGGAATTACGAATTTATTAATATATGGACATAACTGAATGACAGGAACATATAATTTATTGTTAAAATGTAAGACTGTCAATTAACAGCTTGTTATTGAGGCAGTAATGTATTATTTCATAAGTTAGAAGTGATAAATTTTTCCACATTGTCCTAGACATACCTCCACATAAACAGAATAGCATTATGATAAACTACTATGTTCCAGGATGTGCGGCATTAATGAAAATATCCTAGTGAATGAGCTTCTGTGGATTACAAAATGCCACTTAACAAACTAACATGGATGGAATCTTACCTCCATAACAGAAAGCACAGGGTATTATTAGTAGACTGTATCTCTAGCACGAAAATAATGTCAGAATGTGATAACCTAACATGTGGAGTGCCACTCAAATTGGTACTGGGCCAATGCTTGTTTATAGTCTACATAAATTATCTTCCAATGACTCTGAAGATTAAAAATTGTTTTCTTTGTTGATAACACAATGATATTAATTGTCAAAACACACCCCAGTAGTCACAGCTCAGACAACAGCTGAACAGATCTGCAAGTGATTCACATCTAAAAGTTTAAGTCTTATTCTCATAAAGACACAAATTATGCCATTTCAAACAAGCAGTAATTTAGTTCCAGAAATAGACATTAATGATCATTCACAGAATGAAGCACAATGTGTAAACATCCTTGGGATCCAGCTGGATAACAACTTTGAATGGAGTCTGTACATGAATAAACTAATGAAGAGGCTCATTTCAATGTGTTATGCCCTCAGAAATATCCCCCATCAAGTTGACCTAAAGACAAGAGTTGTGTCTTGTTTTGTGAATTTTCAATCCCTATTGTCTTACAGAATTATTTCCTGGGGCAGTGTACCAAAATTAGCTAAACTATTTCTTGATTAATATGAGCAGTAAGTGTAAAGTAAGTAATCATATCTCTTACAGAAACTTTTTAAGGATCTTGGAATTCTTGTACTTACTTCACAATACATTTTTGGTGACACAATTAGAAAAATGTTAAAAAAGTGCTGAAGAATTGAATTTTTGAATACCTTAATTTTTTCTCTCGCTGTACTCCAAAATTTTCCATCTGCCATGCTGTGTATCACTTACATTGTCTTGTATTTCATGTATAAGCAAATTAGCTCTAATAATGTGTGTTATCTCAATATTAAGAGGTACTTACTGCACTTATTGTGGATTGACGTTTCCCACAGAAAGCCATAGATCATGAGTGGCTCATCAAGTATGAAGCTACAAAGCTGGCTATAACAGACACCATCTCATCGGAAGAGTTATTGTGCAGTTAAGATCAAGCAACAACTACTCATGTTTCTCCAGGGCTTCCAATCCATAGACACCCCCAGAAAATTTGCATAACATACAGTCCATGGAGAATTTACTGATTAACTGCATCATATCTTGCACTCCATGAAGGAAAACTGTCATTCTGCTGTATGTGCCATAGCAGCCAGACTTATGATTCAAACTGTGGGAAGTTTCATTTGCTGCCTATGGTGTATGCTATGACAATTTAAAATTTGTACTTACCATCAGTGTTATAGAATTTCAAACTGTTTTGCTATAATCAGATATTATTAACCCTTATGTGGTATCATACGTCTGTAAGATGGTTGTGGAACTTTATGGTGACCATACCCCAATGCTTTGGGGTTGTTACACCTTACCCCTATGTGAACCTTTCAGTTGAAGTGTTGGCTACTTGCCCTGAATGTATGGTACTGTTTTCCCTATTTGAACATGAGTAAATACACAGTAAAGTCACCATGACATCTCACAGACTTATGATACGATTCAGATGTTTATTATTCGGCAGATATGTTATCAACAGTTTACATTTATTGCATTAATTACTGTGTAGGATATTACGGTCATTAATAATAGTGTATCTTAATTAATGTCCATAGTCTGGAGTCTACTAGATCCATTTCACCATTCAAAACATCAAAGCTCTGCACACTCCAGTGTGACCCAAGAGCTTTCCGGCAGCAGTGCAGTGTACTACAATAGTAGCCTCATCAACCCATGACAGCTGACAGCCTATCAGCTGTCACAATGATTGCCATGATATCAACAAATAATCAAGCAATAGATGTAGGTATCATTTATGATGTGGACCACAGGCAAGAAAAATGTGTACTTCACCTGTCAGCTACCCAAACAACAACAGAAATCAGGTGTTGGCACGCCCAGTTGCCTTGTGAAGAAGTACCTATCCACCAACATCAAAGTACACCACTGATCCACCATTTTGCATGATCCAAAGACAGCCTCTGCGAACCAGTTGAAGGAGCTGGGTCCACCCCTGGCATTGGCAATGTCAGTTTTCCAGAAATGCCAAATCAACATGTTATTCCTTGTACTCATATTGTCCAGGACACTTGTTTCACAAACTTATTTAACTGAATCTTAATAAGATTCTGCTGGCAAAGAAAAACAATCAGTCTGTGGTCACATACTGCCTCACTGCTGCTAATAATTCAAAAATTCATTCATTTGGTAAATGCTTCAAAGTAGAGAACTTAGGCTTCAAGAAACCATTACAGTGGGTTTTCCTAATAGTTGATGAGATATTTGGACAACGTATTAGTCTTCAAAAAATTTCTGTCAGAATACGACAGAAAGTTAATATTTTTGATAGACTTAAAAGTATGGCTTACAGAGAAACAAAGACAAATGTACTCTTCATCAAAAGAAGGCAGAATTGTTAGGACACTTGGTTACTCTGTGTAGCATTACACTTTTATACCGTAAGGTTGACTTTCTAGGTATGGCAAACTTCTGTAAATGCCATCTACCCCACATGGCAGCCTTACTGTTGCCTGCCACAGCTGAATTGTCAGGATCAAATACAAGAGGACAATGCCCCATAACTAGGACTCCAGAAATGTTGCAAGCATTTGAAAAGGTAAAATCCATCTTACAGTATTCCATCGTCTTAATGCACCCCATCCATTCTACACCTCTTGCCATCATAATGAAGGCTAGCCAGACAGCAATACAAGCAGCAATTCATCTACATCTTCATCTAGATTGGTACTCCACAATCCACATTACAGTGAGTGGTAGAGGGTATCCTGTACCACTACTAGTCATTTCCTTTCCTCATACGCTCACAAAAAGACTGAGAGTAAAACAACTTTCTCTCTATATGCCCCCATATGAGCCCTAAATTATCTTGTCTCATCTTTGTGGTCCTTATGCATAATGTGTATTGGAGGCAGCAGAATCATTCTGCAGTCAGCTTCAAATGCCAGTTCTCTACATTTTCTCAATAGTATTCCTTGGAAAGAATATCACCTTCTGTCCAGGGATTCCCAATTGAGTTCCCAAACCATCTCAGTAACACTTGCATGTTGTTTGAACCTACCAGTAATAAATTTAGCAGCCTACCTCTTAATTGCTTCAATCTCTTTCTTTAATCTGACAGGTATGGATCCCAAACACTTGATCAGTACTCAAGAGTAGGTCATACTAGCATCCTGTATGTGGTCTCCTTTAAGAATGAACCACACTCTCCTAGAATTCTCCCAATAAACCAAAGTTGACCATTCACCTGTCCTACCACAATCCTCACAAGCTTGTTCCATTTGAGATCACTTTGCAGTGTTATGCCCAGGTACTTAAATAATGTGACTGTATCAAACAGGATGCTACTAATGCTGTATCCAAACATCAGAGTTTGTTTTTCCACTCATCCACATTAACTTACATTTTATAGGATCTACCTCTGCCCTTCATCCATGTTTTGCAGCATATCATGTGAGAAAAGGCAAGCTGAGTTTCATATGAAAATTTCTTTCTAAAACCATGATGGTCATAAGCTTCTTGGTCTCAAGACAATTTGTGATACTCGAACTGAGAATATGTTCAAGGTTTCTGCAGCTAACAGATGTTTTGGATATTGGTCTTTAATTTTGCAGGTCTGTTCTTTTGTCCTTCTTATACACAGGAGCTACCTGCACATTTTTCAGTCACTTGGGGCTTTGCACTGGGTGCGAGATTCATCATAAATGCAAGCAAAGAAAGGAACTTATCCCATTGAATATTATTTGAAAAACAGAATTGGGATTCTATCTAGACATGGTGACTTATTTGTTTTGAAGTCCTTCAGTTGGTTGTCTACACCAGGTGTGCTTATTACAACGTTGCCCATACAGGACCCTGTTTGGTGGTCAAATAATGGTATGCGTGTATGATTCTCCTGCATGAACGATTTCTTGAGTGTAAAATTTAAAACTTCAGCTTTCATTTTCCTATCTTCAACTATTACACCAGACTGATCAACAAATGACTGGATTCAAACCTTAGACACACAGTAATTTCACATAGGATTCTCTGCCACATGTTATGCTAAGGTTAGACTGTGATAGTAATTGTATGCTTTGTGCATAGGTCTTTTCATAGACACGTGTATCTCTGCTTAACTTTGGTTGCTGTCAATTTTGTGTTCTTTTGAACTGAGTGTGCAATAACCTCTGCCTCCTCAGCATTGTCAGAACCTTATTACTAACCATGGTGGGTATTCTCTGTTCTTAATCCATTTACTAGGCACATAATTCTCCAAGCCATGAATTACAGTCTACTTAATCTTTGGCCATAATACTGGAACTAAGTGACGTCAGTTCACTGTCTAAGTGAGATGTTAACAACTGCTTATCTGCTCTTTCTAGCAGAAATACTCTCCTAGCCTTCTTGACTGATTTATTAAGTTTTGTAACCATAGTTACTATAATGACATCCTGTTTGCTAATCCCTATTTTTTTGTTGACGTTGCTGATAAGGTTCAATCTATAAGGTCTAAGATATGTCCATTGCATGTAGGCTGCCAAAATAGCTGCTCAAGACAGTTTTCAGAAAACATGTTCAAAAGTACTTCACATGACTGTCTGTGCCCTCTACAATGAATCCATAGTCATCCAAGTCTGTACTCAGTAGGCTAACATCATCTCCAGTTAGTAATGCGTGATCTGTTGTCTCCACTTAGTAATGTATGATCTGGATATTTACACACTACTGACCATAGAACATCTTTGAATAACTCTAGAACTGTCAGCAGCACAATCAGGTGGCCAACAAAAACATCCAACAATTAACTTGGTTTCTACTGCAACTATTATATATAACCAGATAACGTTACTGTCACACTCAATTTCAGCCTTAACAGAGGTAATATTTTTGTCAACTGCACTGAACACTCACCCTCCTGTGGCCTCTAATATGTCTTTCTGATATATATTCCATGACTCACTAAATATCTCAGAGCTTTCCACTTTAGGTTTCAGCCAGCTCTTGGTCCCAAGAATAATTTGAGTGAAAGAACTTTCCTGGAATGCAGTAAATTCAGGAACTGGAAGACTTCAACAATTTACTGATATAATTTTGACAGTCAAAGTTTCTTTACTGTGAATGTGGTATGATTGCTCTTGGTGCATATTGACTATTGAGTGTTCGTCGGAGTACCTCAAACTATGACCTAGCCTAAAAAACCCTCATTTGCACTCCACAAGTACTCTGCTATCTGAGTAGCTGCTTTCTTTGTGTAGTGCACTCTGACCTGTCAAGAGGAGTCTTACAAATCCCCAGCCAACAATGCAGGTCCAGAAATCTGCAATCAAGACTGTCACAGAGCTGATGAATCCTTTGGTTGAGGCACTCCACTCAGCTTCAAACCAAAGGACCCCAATCAACTCTGGGAACAACGTTGCAAATTGTGAGCTCTGCATACACCCTAGTCATAAGGCGAGCAGCCTTCACCACTTCCACCAGCGACCTGTAGGAACTGAGGATGGCCTCAGAACCTATGTGACAATCGTCATTGATGCTGAATTGAGCCACACCTTGCAGACAGCTGCACCCGGCATGCTCAATAGCCACAGACAATGTCACCTCCACATCTTGGATGTGGCCCCTGGCACACATATCGAGTGCAGATTGGCTTTCTTTCCAACCCTGAATGCTATCAGCCTAAGGGGCTCCTACCACGCCTAATAGAAGGTATGTGGCAATTACTTTGTTTCTATTCCTTGAAACTGACCAAGTCACAAAGTAAGTGGAGTGCTTACAAGAGGGAGCTGTTAGCTTTGTATGAAGCCATTATACATTTTAGGCTGCAAATAGATCCACTTTTTCGCTTATCATAAACCTATTTCTTTTGCTTTCAAAACATCATGTGAATCTCTTTCACCATGACAATTCTGCCACCGGGAATTTACTACCAACATTAGACATGAGGAAAGCGGGTTGGGGGTTGATAATTTAATGGTTATCATATTTTTCCCATGTAAATCAGCTACAAGAAGCTGGCAGTAATGTAGTACACCTTTCAATAAGCCTATAAATCCATATTGACTTGCTGCAACCTCACACTCGAGTGTAAGGTTTTAATTACATTTTTGCAGCAGTTGATCCATTTAGCTGCTGTGTGGAAACAGTGCCTGTTGATATTTTTACTTCCCCTCTTGTTTTGACATCCTTAAATTTGTTTCTTCACTATTAACTAATTACCATTAACATACGTAAGCATAATCTGCATTTTCATAAAATAGAAAGGTTGGCCCCCCCAGTTTTAAAGAATATAGCACCAGATCTAATTTTCTGCTTCGTTTTGCGTAAGTAATTAATTTCCTGATTTATTTAGACTATTCCCAGTTAATATATTTTGTTATAGGATGAAATCAGTAATTGTTTCATAACTTAAATTCTATTGTTGACTTATAAGCAAATATAAATTCTGTACTAATTACAAACATTTGGAGGAACTACTAATAGTAATCTTAAAGTATCCATTTGGTTCTATTTGAAAACATGTTAACAAAGCCAGCCCTTAATTAATTCCAAAGGAATTACAAGTTTTGTCAAAAAAGTATTGCTTTTATAAATATATCTGTTAATTTCATCATTTAAACAAATAATTTGGCTTAAATCTTGTATTAGAAGAAACTGTTGAAAAGATGGAATTTTTCAACGTATTCAGTTAATTTAATGAGATAAGTTTTAATTGTAATTTCTGTAAATTAAACATCAAACAATGTGTAGTTTCAGTACCTATTATTGTGATGATACATAAAGGTTAAATTTATGGGCTTGAGACAGTCCATCCACAGCCAAGTTTTAGATGATGAACCTGTATTCATTAGATCAACAACAATGCATCAACTTAACTGTGAAATAAGTGTGACACAAATAGGCTGTGTGCTAAAACAATGATAGTGTCTGTTCAATATGTATCATAGTATTTGGAAAGAACTGTGAACTGTGTGGTTCAGTTTTTACTGCTCACAGATATTCAACAGTAAGCTATTGTAGCACCATGCTGATGTATGCTTGAAAACTATTAATGAGGTTTATCAAAAATTAAACAATAGTGCACTGGCCATATTAACTGTGCTTAGTGGGGGGTTGTGACGAGTGAAAGTAAAGAACTTTAAAACACAACTGTGCACCTGTCAGCTACATTATTTGTGGTAGTCAGTGTTGAAATTCCACCTCCCATTTTTCAGCCAGTATCACAATGCAGTATATTGACACCGAGAACCATCAACAGAGAAATGAAGCACTGTGAATATCACAACCTAGGCTATACCTACTAATTACTTACACATAATTTAATTAAATATTAGAGATTAAGGATTAAGAATACAATCTGAAATCTATAATATTCCCCCCCACTGTCCCCCTCCCCACTCTCCTCAGCTAGAGGAAAACGGCTGTATTCATGATTGATGATCAGCGCTTGTGCAATATGGATTTGAAAAACCTGGGGATTTTAACCAGGAGACAGGATACTGCTCTCAGTTTCTGAACACTGTAGTTTCTGTGCTCATTCTAATGTATGCAAACAATGTCACAGCAGGTAAGAACTATGATTTGACATCTTGATTTTTGAGGAGAGGGAAAATGTCATTACAAAAAGTTACAATGCCCAAGGCGTCGCTCACTCAAGACACGCTGCTTCTGGCTAGCTCTGCATCACGCGTGCCTTGTAGCTGTCTCGCTATCTCAGTGCGCCACCTGCGCACACTGCGCTATGACCTCAGCACTAATTTGAAACCTGCTTCTGTTGCCTTTGTCTGTTACTGCCTCCAGCCACCTTCATAACACTACCAGTTTTCCCAGTACAAAGTCTGATAAATTGTTTCACCACTCTGTAGTACATGCCTTTTGTATGCTTAGCAGTGTTGAGCGATTTCCGACCCGCTATGCGTTGTCAGTTGATAGCCAGTTAATAATTGATACCAATAATTTGTATTTTTTTTTTTTTTTTCTCTCCCCTTATGGTTTCATGTCAGGTTTAAACATTTCATCATCATTTTGTAGCGCAGCAACGCCCTTGCTATTGCCCATATGTTATTTCGTGCATGTGTTTTTATGTTTTATGCCATTTGTGTTGTATAATATGTACTTGTGCTTTATATTGCTCAGTATGTAAAAGCCCACCACAGCCCTGGATTTTAGATATATTGCACTACACCAACCCTCCCATTTTGTAAGACTCCCCTTGCAGTCATGTTATCCGACTTCATGAGTTAGCGATTGCGGAATCCTATTATGCACCATGTTTGTGTCCAGAGTAGGACTGATATGTTCACAAGTGAGTGAAGCACCCCAGTTACATGAAATACCCAATAGAGGTGAGTTGAATGCACCCCTGAAGTTGAGAAGAAGCACGTTACCCTCTCGCTGTAGAGCGGTTAGCGAAATAGATTTTGTGCTAGGAGAGACATGATTAAGTTTCACGCAAGTGTATGAACAATAGTAGTTAGCACCCCATGTGCATGTTGCACATTTATGAGTCTACTCAGATGAATTTAGGTTTCGTTGTTATTCACCCTACTTCCTGTGAAGTAATTGATTGACGAAGTGAAGATGTTACAAGCGAGCATGAGAATCGATACTGCTACCTTTTGGGTACAGTGCCCCACCGTGCATTTAGGAAGTGACAGATACCTGTTTGTTTATTCAAACAAACACACCCATGACGTTCCAAGATGGAAGCTCCCACTGAAATAAGCATTTGTTTGTGGATGATTAGCACCCATGATGTGATGTCGTCACACAAGCACGGTAATGCTCTATCTTGTTCAAGATTGTACTACTACACTATAGTAGTTTATTATACTTTATTGTGGTAGTTCACACCCCCATTTTTCATAGTTCACCCTGTTACTTCAGTAGTAATTCCCCTCTCCCCCAACATGTATCCGTCCTATGTCTTCCTTGCCCATGCATTCCACTGGGATCTTGCCTTTACTTTGAGTTACTTGTTCCCACCTCAACAATTACTTTCTACCTCCCTCCTCCAGGGCCATGTACTTACACGTTGCAGTTAGTACCTGCAGAGTGCCCAGCTGATTGGTTTATTCTTTCAATTTTCACTTTCATAAACTGATCGCCTCCCAATCCCTTTCATCTATGTGTCATAGCCTTCCCCCAGAGAGAGGGGGAAGGATACCTTTTATATTTCAATACTGCTATGTAGTTGATCCACTGCCGATTAACATAGACCAGATCTGTTTTAACCCACCGTAAACCCAATTTAGTAGAGGCCAAATTTCGTTGACTTGGTTCCTTACTCTCCTGCTAGGCTAGGGGTAGGTGACCAATTCTGCTGTGGAAGTCCCTGTGGATGGTACGCCCTACTGCTGTATCAGTCGCTGCAGATATTTTTCTTTTTTGCCTTCCCCTTTTTCTATTACCCTACTGCCAGGTCAATGTTTCTATTCTGTCTTTTTCCTTTCTTCTGTCAGGGAAGGGTAGCTTGGCTATGCCTTCCAGCAGGACCACAAGAACTAATATAACCCTGAATATCAGACACACTTTTCCAGCCATTTTACAGAGGTATCGTTCGTCCCTCGATTGCAGTAGCCCATTAACTACTTTCTGAGATATTAGCATTGGGAAAAATCTGCGTTTCGGGCTAGTTATCCAAGCAAGTGTCTGATCACTCAGAAGATGTGTGTATGCAATCCCATATCTCCGTACCCTGCAACTAGTAGGTATCACCGCTGAATCAGTTTTATTCTGAAACCTGTTACCTGAGCCTGTTCCAGATTATACTCCATTCCTTACTCTTTAATGTGAACACCTGCCCAGTTCACGCAGGTGTGCCTCTCGGCATAGCTGGCCAGTATGTCAGACAAACCCGGCATTGGATCACAGATGTCTGTAAACAAATACACCCAGAACAAACTCCGCATTAAAGGCAACACACTTTTTCCCATTGGTCAAATCTCTTTTCCTTCTAAACCTCAACATTCTGGTACTAAAGCTTCCGATTTAGCAAATCACTTATGAAATCCCTACATACAGTGAATTCCACCTACGCATTGATTGCAGGCATTTATTAATGCAACCCCTCTTTGTTGCACCCTTTCTGAGCTAGATGATGAGCAAGTACGACCATAACCCCCTCAGCCCCTCACTACCACTGCAGTTCTTTGGAATCTTCCCCGACTATTTATTCTTTTTCTGCCCATGCCTTCTGTTTTTCGCAAGTGGTAGTTCCTTGATTAGTTAACTCAATGCACGACGCTACGAGATGATTTCCAGCTGTTAACCCCCAGAGGACAGTGAAGTTCTGTTGATGATGAAGAAGAATTGATTTTTTTTCCCCCTGTAAGTTGATTTGTATTCAGTGAAGAGTTCCTGTGTGTGTTGTGGTAGGTGATGTTAAATGGTCTGTTTTATGCTGTCACCTCAAGGTCAGAGCAAAACCATTAGACATGATTCACTTTACCATGCAGAGAGTTTACAGTTGATACAAAGTTTTGGAGTCATTTAAATTGCATGTTATGCTACCAGTGACTGCTTACTATAAGCAGAGCATGGTGCAACCATGCAGACTGGAACAGCTGTCGCCTTGTGATAAGCCAGTCATGACCCCAAATGCTACCACTTCTTCACTATTCTTCACCTTGTCTGCCGTAATCAATTCTAATTTTCATATGATTTATTGATCATTTATTGTACAATTCTAGATTGACAACGTACAGAGATTATAACTATGTTACAAATACTTTCGAGCAACCCAGCCCTACTGTGTGCTAGTTCTTGGGAGGCTTGGAGGTGGTGAAGTGGGGGTGGAGCTGCGGCCAGCTGCCGGGAGTGGACACATCATTTGCTCTCTTCTGCTGGCAGCTTCCAAACTGATCGCCATAAGCGATAGTGGTTTACTATTTAATAGCTCTCCCTGTAATATCACTACCCCCACTGAGGAGGTGTTTGCATGTTTGTCCTAGTTCTGTATTACTCCTTTAGAAATTATCTTTATTGATTTATCACTATGAGTAGAGTTTAAAAAAGGACTTTTTGTGTGACTTCGGTCGCCCCCTTCTGCTGTCCCTGAACAGTATTCTCCTGGGGAATACCATGTTAAGTTGTGAAATGGGAGCAAGAGTGTTTCTTTCCGCCCCCATATGGTAGTTGTCAGTAAAAGGTAGTAGTGAGAGAAAGGAATAGTAAATAAGTAAAATCTACCCAAAAGAAAAGGCATGGCCCTCCTTTAGATGTAAGCAACAAAATATGCATGTGAAGTGATTCAAAACTGTCAACCCTCTTCCCCCATCCCCCTTGTGATCTGTGCATCGACCCTTCCGTAACCCCCCCAACCCCCTTATACACTCTGGTGGAAGTTGCAGTGCATCACAGTGCTCTGCTGCCTGCCACGGTCAGCTACCTCCGCTGCTGCTACCACTGATCGCTGAAACCAGCGCACTACTCACAGCATCCCACACCATCACTGCACCATCCATCGTCATCCAAATTTTGTCAAGGAAGCATTCATCACCTAATTATTGTAATTTTTTAATACAAATCTAACATGAAAACACAAATAATCAAGATGTATTGTTAAAATTATGTAAGTCCGTCCTTCAAAGGAGCCCATTAGTAACTGTTCTGTTAATTTACCCCCCCCCCATGCTTCACTCCTGCAGAGGGGAGAAGAGTGTACAGTGGGGGCTAATACTGAATGGATTTATTAGTACAAAAAATTTGAATTTTATTTTTGCTTGATGTCCGTCAGTGCCTTTGGCCTGGTGGTAAGTTGCAGTGTCTTAGTCACATCGCCCAAAACCAGATAGAACCACCCTGAAACTCACGTGTTGACCCATCAGAAGCTAAACTCATGTGTTGCTGATGAGGTAACGCTACCGAACTGCCCCTCTTATGATCTGACCGACCAATAGGTCAAGTCGGGGTGGAACCGAGGCCAGCTGCCGGGAGCAGACACACCATTTGGTCTCTTCTGCTGGCAGCTTCCGGCTGCCCATTCAGTCTTGCCTGCTTCTCCAGGCCTGCCTTTCCTTTTTACGGCATTAAAGCTTCATTCAGTCAAAACTATTTTTGATTTTTCACCTCAACGGGTGCCTACTGCTTTCCCCTCCTGGCCAATCCTGACTCAATAACAGTATGTTGGTATGTTCAACATCTTCTCCTAAACAGCTGGACCAATTTCAAGCAGACTTGGTAAACATATCACTTGGTGCACATATCAGACTCTGTCTGCAAAACATCACTATGGGGCTAGCAACAATCCACCTATTGAAGGTGTGGATGAAGAAAAAGTGTAGTAATGACGTGAGTCCCCAAAATTTATTCATTCAATTTTTGAGAGTGAGTGCATTTAATGACTTGCTACAAACTTTAAACATGATTTCAAAGCCTTACAAAGCTTTTTTTCTTGCTGACAAACCCCATATAATTTTGAAATGAAGAAAAGTTTACTACTTACTACATTTTGCTAATCTTGAAGTAAAACTCTCACATCAAGCATGATGTTTTAATTTATTACTTCTTTAGTAAAAACAATATTTGCAACACATTTTGTTGGCAGTATTCACATCTACTACTGAATATACCTGAAAAATTATTCAATGTACTCATTGAGAAACCGCCACTGGCCAGATATTTAATTATTCTGATCTTCTATTAGTTCATCTTCTCCTCCCTCCTCACTCTGGCCATCTCCTCCTTCCCCCTGTCCCTGTCGATCACCTCTTGCCCCCTCTCTCTCTCTCCACCTCCTCCTTCTCCCTCTCCTATCCACCTTCTCATCCTTCCTCTAACTCATTGCAATCCTCTGAGTGGTGTCATTCTCAAATATTGGACAACTAAAATATGAGTATTACGGTATGTCATCTTGGATTGTATTGCTTTCTCATCCCCAACCTCACCTCTTTGGTAGGTGGGTGGTTCTTACTCCCACAGTCATTCTTTCCAGACAGTAAATGATATGTGTAACAAGTTTGACTGAAACTGGTCCAGTGGTTTTGGAGGAGTTGTGGAACATACATTTATATGTATATACATACATAATAGGTACATCCATTTTTATAACTTGTATGGGTGACACATAGTTCAGGAGATACAATGTCATAAACACTGAGGTGCATGAAAAACTGCCACATCCTACATGACATGTAAGTGTGTTATTTCTTTCCTACTAACTCTATTCACAATATATTCTGCAAGCTGTATGTACCAACAAAGTTACATCACTGTAGGACATGTAGTTCAGAAGATATGATGGGATGAACACTGAGCTGCATGAAAACAAAACTGCATAGCGAAATTTGATAGAGACCCAGGTAAACTATGTGTAAAAATGTGTGAAAATATCTAGGAAATATCTGTATATGTGTATACAAAGACATAGGTAAAAAGCTCATAAATCTGTGGATTGATTTCCACCGAACTTGGTGCACATACTTACTTCTATCCGGAAAGAAATTTTTTTGGGGCTACAACCAGCCATGTCCTGTTGGAATGGGGTAGATAATGTGGAGAGAAAAGGATGTTGGAGGAAATGAACAGACAGGCAGATGGAGGGAGGGGGGGAGGGGGAGGAGGAGACAGACACAAATAGGGGGGAGGAGCAGATGGACAGAGATATGGAAAGGAGGATATAGACAGAAAGGGAAGAGGGTGAAATGGACAGAGAGAGGGAAGAGGAGGGGATGGACAGAGAAAGAAAGAGGAGCAAATGAACAGAGAAGCGAGGAGGAGGAGATGGACAGTGATAAGCTGGAGGAGTAGATGGATAGAGGGAATGGGAGGAGAAGATGGACAAGAGCTGGGAAGGAGGTGATGAATAGAGTGAGGGGACAGACGAGGAGATCGACAGGGAACAAAGGAGCAGATGGATAGAGGGAAAACAGGCAGATGACCTGAGGGAGAAGAAGTTGATGGATAGAGGAGAGAGGAGGAGATGGGCAGACAGAGGGGCGAAAGGGAGGAGGACAGAGAGAGGGGAGAGAAAGAGAGGGACAGTGAAAGTAAAGGGGAGGATAAAGAGATGGGCAGGGAGATGGGAGGAGGAGATGGGCATATAGATGGGCAGGAGGAGGTGGATGAAGATAGGGGAGAGGTAAACATGGGCTTAGAGGGGTGAGGAGAATATAGAGGGGGGAAGAGGAGATGGACAGAGAAAGAAAAAAAGAAGAGATAATAAGTGATGCAGGAGAGAAGGAGATGCACAGAGAAAGGAAAGGGGAGGGTGTGGGCAGAGAAAGGGTGGGAGGATATGGACAGTGGAGAAAGGAGTGGATGCATAGAGGGGGAGAAGCAGATAGACAGTGAGAGGAAAGAGGAGGAGATGGAAATAGACAGGGGGAAGGAAGAGGTAGTCAGATAGAGGGAGGAAGAGGAGTTGGACAGAGTGAGGGGCAAGAGAAAATGGACAGGGAAAGGGAAGAGGCAGAAATGTACAGAGAGAAGTGAGAGAAAGAGATGGACAGAGAAAAGGAAGAGGAGGAGATGCACAGAACAAGGAGGACAAAGTTGGGAACAGAGAGAGGGAGGAGAATGAGATCTACAGAGAGAGGGAAGGAGGAAATGAACAGGGACAGGGAAGAGGAGGAGATGGACCAAGAGAGGGCTGAGGAGGAGATGGGCAGATTGATGGGAAAATGGAGATAGACAATGAGAGGGTGGGACGAGATGAACTTAGAGGAGTTGAGGAGGAGATTGACTTAGAGAGGGAAGAAGGAGATGAACATGGGGATGAGGAGATGGACTGAGTTGGGAGGAGGGCTAATTCAAGATTGGGATAAATGCAGGATGGTTATATTTATAGTGTGGCTACTCACAGAGGTCCATTGTGGGTTGTAGTTATCATGTGGCAGTGAAACGTGGTAGATACCCTAATGTAATAGTGTGAAACCGATTTATGCTGAAAATGAAATAGTTGCAATTTCAGTCACAACTTGCAAGTCTGCCACTGTGAATGCAAGAAAGATGTATAGAAATGTTTCCATATGAAAATAGATTAGTTATGACATGTGTTGAACAGAAAATGTCAAACAAGTGTGAAAAACAT